>NW_026600538.1:0-70000 GCF_029448725.1 Salvelinus fontinalis
CTGCTCCTGTGTTTCTCGTGCATCTCTGAGGGAGGTAGACCTGCACACACACACCTCTTCAACTGACCCACCATATCCCTGAGAAACACAGAGGGGGGACATTAGAACACCCATACACAGAGGGGGGAAGTTAGAACACCCATACACAGAGGGGGGACGTTAGAACACCCATACACAGAGGGGGGACGTTAGAACACCCATACACAGAGGGGGGACGTTAGAACACCCATACACAGAGGGGGGGACGTTAGAACACCCATACACAGAGGGGGGACGTTAGAACACCCATACACAGAGGGGGGACGTTAGAACACCCATACACAGAGGGGGGAAGTTAGAACACCCATACACAGAGGGGGGACGTTAGAACACCACCCATACACAGAGGGGGGACGTTAGAACACCACCCATACACAGAGGGGGGACGTTAGAACACCCATACACAGAGGGGGGAAGTTAGAACACCCATACACAGAGGGGGGACGTTAGAACACCACCCATACACAGAGGGGGGACGTTAGAACACCCATACACAGAGGGGGGACGTTAGAACACCCATACACAGAGGGGGGGACGTTAGAACACCCATACACAGAGGGGGGACGTTAGAACACCCATACACAGAGGGGGGACGTTAGAACACCCATACACAGAGGGGGGGACGTTAGAACACCCATACACAGAGGGGGGACGTTAGAACACCACCCATACACAGAGGGGGGAAGTTAGAACACCACCCATACACAGAGGGGGGACGTTAGAACACCCATACACAGAGGGGGGACGTTAGAACACCCATACACAGAGGGGGGAAGTTAGAACACCCATACACAGAGGGGGGACGTTAGAACACCACCCATACACAGAGGGGGGACGTTAGAACACCCATACACAGAGGGGGGACGTTAGAACACCACCCATACACAGAGGGGGGAAGTTAGAACACCACCCATACACAGAGGGGGGACGTTAGAACACCCATACACAGAGGGGGGACGTTAGAACACCCATACACAGAGGGGGGGGGGGGGGGGGCTGATCCCCTACAGACAATACAATACAAAGACAGCTTTATAAAATATTCATTACTTATTGTCTACTGAAATAAATCAAATCAATGTAATTCCCCGAGCCAGGTGTGTGTCCAGGTGTGTGTACAGGTGTGATAGTGACAGGTTTCCCATGGGTGTGTGTCACTGTTGTCTCGTATGGTAATACAGAGGGCACCTTTCTCATGCTAATCTATGAGAAAAGACATCTGTTCCAATATCAACTAATGCTGCACACACACACTTACACGCGCGCAAACACTCACAGGGCAGTCAGTATTGCTTGTGATGGCCGACGGGCACGGCAGAGAACAGAGAGGATCGATAGTCTCTTTACAGCACAATTAGATGAAATAACCTCTATTTTTCTCTCACAAACACAAACAGAGGAAAGCTTTCTACAACAACAGTGTTCCCCACGTCTGACTCTGGAGAGGCACAGGTTGAGCAGAGTTACTTACAGCTAATCAACTTTCATCAGGTGTTAGAATTGTGCTGGAAAAGTCTGCACAAATTATAGAGCTCAATGACCATACACACACACAGCCAACAGATTGCGTCAGCGGGTGCTTGCAGGTGTGTGCAGCATGCAGATATTTGTGTGTGTGTGTGTGTGTGTGTGTGTGTGTGTGTGTGTGTGTGTGTGTGTGTGCGTGCGTGCGTGCGTGCGTGCGTGCGTGCGTGCGTGTGTGTGTGTGTGAGAAGCTCGAGGGCTCTAGTCCGAGACAGAAACTCTCATGAATAATGCAATGTTGATTTTACCAAAGCTAGGTTAAGACAAGGCTATTCAGTCTCTGTGTGTGTGTTCTTAAGCCAGGGTAGGAGGGAGCTACTGAGCCTGTAGAGATCACGAGAAGAGGATCAGAGTCTCACTGAAAGAGAAAAAGATAGAGGAGAGAAGAGAGAGAGAGAGACAGAGAGACGAAGAGAGAAAGAGGGAGAGATAGAGTTAGAAAGAGAGAGAGAAAGAGAGAGAAAGAGAGAGAGAAAGAGAGAGAGAGAGGGGTGGTATATTTCAGAATGTTTTCTCTGTGACGTCTCTATGAAGGGTGATGGTGAAAGTCCAGTCTGAGTGACAGGCGTGACAGAAAGACTCCCTCTCTCCATCCCTCCCACCCCCGTTCTATCCATACCTGATGATCTTCTCTCCAGTTTTTTATCAGTCCCTTGAAGAAAGGATGTGTAGATGATATTCTGTCTCCTAATCTGACATTTACCACACAAACATGTGTTACACATGGACTCACACACACAGAGGGTTTCAGACCAGATTTATTTATATTTTTTATCTAACCTTTAACTAGGCAAGTCAGTTAAAGAACAAATTCTTATTTACAATGACGGCCAACCCCCCCGGCCAAACCCTCCCTTTACCCATACGATGCTGGGCCAATTGTGCACCACTCTATGGGACTCCCAATCACGGCCGGTTGTGATACAGCCTGGGATCGAACCAGGGTCTGTAGTGACACCTCTAGCACTGAGATGCAGTGCCTTAGATCGCTGCGCCACTCAAGAGCCCAGGGACTCACACACAGAGGGTTTCATACCACATGGACTCACACACAGAGGGTTTCATACCACATGGACTCACACACAGAGGGTTTCATACCTGATCTTCCCCTCCTTTGGCAGCTCATGGCTTGGGTCGTCACACTGCAGCCTCGAGTCTCCCTCCAGCACGTACACACACACACACTCCTGTAAGAAAACACACACATCAGAAGTCTCCCTCCAGCACGTACACACACACTCTGTAAGATAACACACACATCAGAAGTCCCCCTCCAGCACGTACACACACACTCTGTAAGATAACACACACATCAGAAGTCCCCCTCCAGCACGTACACACACACTCCTGTAAGATAACACACACATCAGAAGTCCCCCTCCAGCACGTACACACACACTCCTGTAAGATAACACACACATCAGAAGTCTCCCTCCAGCACGTACACACATACTCCTGTAAGATAACACACACATCAGAAGTCTCCCTCCAGCACGTACACACATACTCCTGTAAGATAACACACACATCAGAAGTCCCCCTCCAGCACGTACACACACACTCCTGTAAGATAACACACACATCAGAAGTCTCCCTCCAGCACGTACACACATACTCCTGTAAGATAACACACACATCAGAAGTCTCCCTCCAGCACGTACACACATACTCCTGTAAGATAACACACACATTAGAAGCAAAGCTAGCATGGGGGGCGGAGCAATGAGTGCGACCGCCCCCTGTTCCTGGAGATAATAAAACCCATTTTTTAACTATGATATAGCTTACCAAAAACCATAAACCAAAGAAAAAACACGATGTAAAACTATGAAACATGATTTAACACTATAAAACATGATTTAGCACTATAAAACATGATTTAGCACTATAAAACATGTCTAAATGTATATATAATATGTTATATAATATGATTTCATTAAATACTGAAATGGGTCTGAGCTGGTGTTGCTAATTTTATAAAGTAATGTGCAGTACAGCGGTCTGTCTCTATACCCCCTTCAGTGCCCCCTGGACTGATACTGGTGACAGTACAGCAGTCTGTCTCTATACCCCCTTCAGTGCCCCCTGGACTGATACTGGTGACAGTACAGCTGTCTGTCTCTATACCCCCTTCAGTGCCCCCTGGACTGATACTGGTGACAGTACAGCTGTCTGTCTCTATACCCCCTTCAGTGCCCCCTGGACTGATACTGGTGGCAGTACAGCTGTCTGTCTCTATACCCCCTTCAGTGCCCCCTGGACTGATACTGGTGGCAGTACAGCTGTCTGTCTCTATACCCCCTTCAGTGCCCCCTGGACTGATACTGGTGGCAGTACAGCTTTCTGTCTCTATACCCCCTTCAGTGCCCCCTGGACTGATACTGGTGACAGTACAGCAGTCTGTCGCTATACCCCCTTCAGTGCCCCCTGGACTGATACTGGTGGCAGTACAGCTGTCTGTCTCTATACCCCCTTCAGTGCCCCCTAGACTGATACTGGTGGCAGTACAGCGGTCTGTCTCTATACCCCCTTCAGTGCCCCCTGGACTGATACTGGTGGCAGTACAGCAGTCTGTCTCTATACCCCCTTCAGTGCCCCCTGGACTGATACTGGTGGCAGTACAGCTGTCTGTCTCTATACCCCCTTCAGTGCCCCCTGGACTGATACTGGTGGCAGTACAGCAGTCTGTCTCTATACCCCCTTCAGTGCCCCCTGGACTGATACTGGTGGCAGTACAGCAGTCTGTCTCTATACCCCCTTCAGTGCCCCCTGGACTGATACTGGTGGCAGTACAGCTGTCTGTCTCTATACCCCCTTCAGTGCCCCCTGGACTGATACTGGTGGCAGTACAGCTGTCTGTCTCTATACCCCCTTCAGTGCCCCCTGGACTGATACTGGTGGCAGTACAGCTGTCTGTCTCTATACCCCCTTCAGTGCCCCCTGGACTGATACTGGTGGCAGTACAGCTGTCTGTCTCTATACCCCCTTCAGTGCCCCCTGGACTGATACTGGTGGCAGTACAGCTGTCTGTCTCTATACCCCCTTCAGTGCCCCCTGGACTGATACTGGTGGCAGTACAGCTGTCTGTCGCTATACCCCCTTCAGTGCCCCCTGGACTGATACTGGTGGCAGTACAGCTGTCTGATTCTATACCCCCTTCAGTGCCCCCTGGACTGATACTGGTGGCAGTACAGCTGTCTGTCTCTATACCCCCTTCAGTGCCCCCTGGACTGATACTGGTGGCAGTACAGCTGTCTGTCTCTATACCCCCTTCAGTGCCCCCTGGACTGATACTGGTGGCAGTACAGCTGTCTGTCGCTATACCCCCTTCAGTGCCCCCTGGACTGATACTGGTGGCAGTACAGCTGTCTGTCTCTATACCCCCTTCAGTGCCCCCTGGACTGATACTGGTGGCAGTACAGCTGTCTGTCGCTATACCCCCTTCAGTGCCCCCTGGACTGATACTGGTGGCAGTACAGCTGTCTGTCTCTATACCCCCTTCAGTGCCCCCTGGACTGATACTGGTGGCAGTACAGCTGTCTGACTCTATACCCCCTTCAGTGCCCCCTGGACTGATACTGGTGGCAGTACAGCTGTCTGTCTCTATACCCCCTTCAGTGCCCCCTGGACTGATACTGGTGGCAGTACAGCTGTCTGTCTCTATACCCCCTTCAGTGCCCCCTGGACTGATACTGGTGGCAGTACAGCTGTCTGTCTCTATACCCCCTTCAGTGCCCCCTGGACTGATACTGGTGGCAGTACAGCTGTCTGTCGCTATACCCCCTTCAGTGCCCCCTGGACTGATACTGGTGGCAGTACAGCTGTCTGACTCTATACCCCCTTCAGTGCCCCCTGGACTGATACTGGTGGCAGTACAGCTGTCTGTCTCTATACCCCCTTCAGTGCCCCCTGGACTGATACTGGTGGCAGTACAGCTGTCTGTCTCTATACCCCCTTCAGTGCCCCCTGGACTGATACTGGTGGCAGTACAGCTGTCTGTCGCTATACCCCCTTCAGTGCCCCCTGGACTGATACTGGTGGCAGTACAGCTGTCTGTCGCTATACCCCCTTCAGTGCCCCCTGGACTGATACTGGTGGCAGTACGGCTGTCTGTCTGCTGCTGGGAGGGACCAGGTTCTTCAAAATGATTAGTAATTTATTCATTTAGTAAGTTTGTTAGTTTAAAACGAATTTTGGTATCTTACTAACAGCCTAATTAATTCAGTACCAAAACAACATTAAAATATTTTGTCCAGAAAATTATTCTAAAATAATCCAAAGTTTAGCCAAGCCTTTTTAATGTTTCTAGTTAATGGCCAAGAGGCTAAAGGCCATTACTGAACATGCAACTAGGCCACTGTAATGAAGCAGTCAATGTAAAACAACATAGAAAAAAATTACCTAAAATCCAATTAGCGGGAAAAGTTTGTTGTAAAGCGCAACTGATGCTCGCTGTTTCATGTGACAGAGGTGAGAATCTAATTGGAAAGTAAAGATGCAACAACTGGAAAGGGGTGCTAATATGACGAGGGATTTGGCCTTTGGCTTCTGAGCAACCAAATACAGTTGATATGATAACCAATAGAACAGGAGAGACATGCTGGGTTCAATGGCATGAGGAAGTCTTGAGAAACATGACTGTGAGAGGTTGTTGGATATTCCGCTCAAAATAGGCTTTGTATGCGGTGTGCGTGTGATAAATAGCCTAAAACAGGTCTACGTGACAAACAAACCAAAATACACAATTTAACTCCACAAAATTATGCAAATTAACCTACAGATCGATAAGCATGGCTGGGAAAATGTATTTTCGGCGGCTAACCAACTAATGGTTAACCGTTAACATCCCTAGAGATGATGACTAATGTGTGCTTATGACAGGCCATGTCAGCTATTCATTCTGTTTCATTATTTGGTCAGAAGGGCCCCTGGAGAAAGCCACGCCCCTCTGACACTAGCTCTGCCCCTGTCACTCATACTGAACATACACACCTATATATAAATGACAATACAATGGTGCAGTTCTGAGGAATGGCTGCTTGACCCCTCCCAAAAAACAACACTACCCAGCAGCCCTGTGTGTACGTACCACGCTGGGCAGTAGCCCCTGTGCAGTCTCTCTGAGAGCATCTCGGAGTGAGCGAACGTCAACAACTGCTGCCAGCCGCAGTAAAGCATCCTGGGAGGAAACAGAAACAACACGAGTTACACACAGAAACAGCAGAAAGCTTTATGACACGACACGATACAGTTTATATGAGGTAACAGACACACCATACAGTTTATATGAGGTAACAGAGACACCATACAGTTTATATGAGGGAACAGACACCATACAGTTTATATGAGGTAACAGAGACACCATACAGTTTATATGAGGGAACAGACACCATACAGTTTATATGAGGTAACAGAGACACCATACAGTTTATATGAGGGAACAGAGACACCATACAGTTTATATGAGGTAACAGAGACACCATACAGTTTATATGAGGTAACAGAGACACCATACAGTTTATATGAGGGAACAGACACCATACAGTTTATATGAGGTAACAGAGACACCATACAGTTTATATGAGGTAACAGAGACACCATACAGTTTATATGAGGTAACAGAGACACCATACAGTTTATATGAGGTAACAGAGACACCATACAGTTTATATGAGGGAACAGACACACCATACAGTTTATATGAGGTAACAGAGACACCATACAGTTTATATGAGGTAACAGACACCATACAGTTTATATGAGGTAACAGAGACACCATACAGTTTATATGAGGGAACAGAGACACCATACAGTTTATATGAGGTAACAGAGACACCATACAGTTTATATGAGGTAACAGACACCATACAGTTTATATGATGGAACAGAGACACCATACAGTTTATATGAGGGAACAGAGACACCATACAGTTTATATGAGGTAACAGAGACACCATACAGTTTATATGAGGTAACAGAGACACCATACAGTTTATATGAGGGAACAGACACCATACAGTTTATATGAGGTAACAGAGACACCATACAGTTTATATGAGGTAACAGAGACACCATACAGTTTATATGAGGTAACAGAGACACCATACAGTTTATATGAGGTAACAGAGACACCATACAGTTTATATGAGGGAACAGACACCATACAGTTTATATGAGGGAACAGAGACACCATACAGTTTATATGAGGTAACAGACACACCATACAGTTTATATGAGGTAACAGACACACCATACAGTTTATATGAGGTAACAGACACACCATACAGTTTATATGAGGTAACAGAGACACCATACAGTTTATATGAGGTAACAGACACCATACAGTTTATATGAGGTAACAGAGACACCATACAGTTTATATGAGGGAACAGAGACACCATACAGTTTATATGAGGTAACAGAGACACCATACAGTTTATATGAGGTAACAGAGACACCATACAATTTATATGAGGTAACAGAGACACCTTACAGTTTATATGAGGTAACAGAGACACCATACAGTTTATATGAGGTAACAGACACACCATACAGTTTATATGAGGGAACAGAGACACCATACAGTTTATATGAGGTAACAGAGACACCATACAGTTTATATGAGGTAACAGAGACACCATACAGTTTATATGAGGGAACAGACACCATACAGTTTATATGAGGTAACAGAGACACCATACAGTTTATATGAGGGAACAGAGACACCATACAGTTTATATGAGGTAACAGAGACACCATACAGTTTATATGAGGTAACAGAGACACCATACAGTTTATATGAGGTAACAGAGACACCATACAGTTTATATGAGGTAACAGAGACACCATACAGTTTATATGAGGGAACAGACACCATACAGTTTATATGAGGTAACAGAGACACCATACAGTTTATATGAGGGAACAGAGACACCATACAGTTTATATGAGGTAACAGAGACACCATACAGTTTATATGAGGTAACAGACACCATACAGTTTATATGAGGTAACAGAGACACCATACAGTTTATATGAGGGAACAGAGACACCATACAGTTTATATGAGGTAACAGAGACACCATACAGTTTATATGAGGTAACAGAGACACCATACAGTTTATATGAGGGAACAGAGACACCATACAGTTTATATGAGGGAACAGAGACACCATACAGTTTATATGAGGGAGCAGAGACACCATACAGTTTATATGAGGTAACAGAGACACCATACAGTTTATATGAGGTAACAGACACACCATACAGTTTATATGAGGTAACAGAGACACCATACAGTTTATATGAGGTAACAGAGACACCATACAGTTTATACGAGGGAACAGAGACCATACCGTTTATATGAGGGAACAGAGACACCATACAGTTTATATGAGGGAACAGAGACACCATACAGTTTATATGAGGGAACAGAGACACCATACAGTTTATATGAGGTAACAGACACACCATACAGTTTATATGAGGTAACAGACACACCATACAGTTTATATGAGGTAACAGACACACCATACAGTTTATATGAGGTAACAGAGACACCATACAGTTTATATGAGGTAACAGACACCATACAGTTTATATGAGGTAACAGAGACACCATACAGTTTATATGAGGTAACAGAGACACCATACAGTTTATATGAGGGAACAGACACCATACAGTTTATATGAGGTAACAGAGACACCATACAGTTTATATGAGGGAACAGAGACACCATACAGTTTATATGAGGTAACAGAGACACCATACAGTTTATATGAGGTAACAGACACCATACAGTTTATATGAGGGAACAGAGACACCATACAGTTTATGAGGGAACAGAGACACCATACAGTTTATATGAGGTAACAGAGACACCATACAGTTTATATGAGGTAACAGAGACACCATACAGTTTATATGAGGTAACAGAGACACCATACAGTTTATATGAGGTAACAGAGACACCATACAGTTTATATGAGGTAACAGAGACACCATACAGTTTATATGAGGTAACAGAGACACCATACAGTTTATATGAGGTAACAGAGACACCATACAGTTTATATGAGGGAACAGACACCATACAGTTTATATGAGGGAACAGACACACCATACAGTTTATATGAGGGAACAGACACCATACAGTTTATATGAGGGAACAGAGACACCATACAGTTTATATGAGGTAACAGAGACACCATACAGTTTATATGAGGGAACAGAGACACCATACAGTTTATATGAGGGAACAGAGACACCATACAGTTTATACGAGGTAACAGAGACACCATACAGTTTATATGAGGTAACAGACACCATACAGTTTATATGAGGTAACAGACACCATACAGTTTATATGAGGGAAGAGAAGACAGAGTGTCATGTAAAGACAGACAGTGTGACAGCCATGTGTAGAGGCAAAAATGATGAACCAGTGTGTGTGTGGGACTGACTTTGAGTGGCACATCCCTTGGAGACACACACCCATACACTCACACACAGCTAAGTCAGTGGGTGTATGATTGGCTGAAGAATAACCAGGGGAAATCAATCCCCTCCTATCAATCTGCAAACCGATTTACTAAAATAGAGCAGAGTGGACAGCTCTCACTCTCTCACACACACACTCTCACACACACACTCTCTCTCTCTCTCACACACACACACACACACACACACACACACACACACACACACACACACACACACACACACACACACACACACACACACACACACACACACACACACACACACACACACACACACACACACACACACACACACACACACACACACACACACACACACACACACACACACACACCTATAACTAAGCAGAATCAACTGGACTGCCCACATATACACATTTGATCTAAAGTTCCATTGACTGTGCTGCTTTAAAAGCGTGGCTGCCCCTCAGCCATGACCTCCATCAGGATGCCTCATGTTTTAGGGGGAGGGGCTGGGGCTTTAGGGAGAGGGGCTGGGGCTTTAGGGAGAGGGGCTGGGGCTTTAGGGAGAGGGGCTGGGGTTTTAGGGAGAGGGGCTGGGGTTTTAGGGAGAGGGGTGGGGTTTTAGGGAGAGGGGCTGGGGTTTTAGGGAGAGGGGCTGGGGTTTTAGGGAGAGGGGTGGGGTTTTAGGGAGAGGGGCTGGGGTTTTAGGGAGAGAGGTGGGGTTTTAGGGAGAGGGGCTGGGGCTTTAGGGAGAGGGGCTGGGGTTTTAGGGAGAGGGGCTGGGGTTTTAGGGAGAGGGGTGGGGTTTTAGGGAGAGGGGGCTGGGGTTTTAGGGAGAGGGGCTGGGGTTTTAGGGAGAGGGGCTGAGGCTTTAGGGAGAGGGGCTGGGGCTTTAGGGAGAGGGGCTGGGGTTTTAGGGAGAGGGGTGGGGTTTTAGGGAGAGGGGCTGGGGTTTTAGGGAGAGGGGCTGGGGCTTTAGGGAGAGGGGCTGGGGTTTTAGGGAGAGGGGCTGGGGTTTTAGGGAGAGGGGCTGGGGTTTTAGGGAGAGGGATGAGGAAACATTAAGAACACCTGCTCTTTCCATGACTTAGACTAACCAGGTGATTCCAGGTGAAACCTATGATCCCTTATTGATGTCACTTGTTAAATCCACTACAATCAGTGTAGATGAAGGGGAGGAGACGGGTTAAAGAAGGATTTTTAAGCCTTGAGACAATTGAGACATGGATTGTGTATGTGTGTCATTCAGAGGGAGAATGGCCAAGACAAAACATGTAAGTGCCTTTGAACGGGGTATGGTAGTAGGTGCAGGGTGGACCAGTTTGTGTTGAGAACTGCAACGCTGCTGGGTTTTTCAATCTCAACAGTTTCCTGTGTGTATTAATAATGGCCCACCACCCAAAGGACATCCAGCCAATTTGACACAACTGGGAAGCATTGGAGTCAACATGGACCAGCATCCCTGTGGAACGAGTTCAACACCTTGTAGAGTTCCTGCCCTGATAAATTGACGCTGTTCTGAGGGCAAAAGAGGTTGAGGGGTGCAGCTCAATATTAGGAAGGTGTTCCAAATGTTTTGTGTACTCAGTGTAGATGTGAAAGCATAAATAACAAACTCTAATAATCGCTATGACAACATGATATTGTGACAGGTATGGAATGCAACAATAGTGAGTGGATGTTGAACATACATGACTGTAACTCTGGTGCAGTGTAGAGGTGAAAGATAAATGACTGTAACTCTGGTGCAGTGTAGAGGTGAAAGATAAATGACTGTAACTCTGGTGCAGTGTAGAGGTGAAAGATAAATGACTGTAACTCTGGTGCAGTGTAGAGCTGACAGATAAATGACTGTAACTCTGGTGCAGTGTAGAGGTGAAAGATAAATGACTGTAACTCTGGTGCAGTGTAGAGGTGACAGATAAATGACTGTAACTCTGGTGCAGTGTAGAGGTGACAGATAAATGACTGTAACTCTGGTGCAGTGTAGAGGTGAAAGATAAATGACTGTAACTCTGGTGCAGTGTAGAGGTGAAAGATAAATGACTGTAACTCTGGTGCAGTGTAGAGGTGACAGATAAATGACTGTAACTCTGGTGCAGTGTAGAGGTGAAAGATAAATGACTGTAACTCTGGTGCAGTGTAGAGGTGACAGATAAATGACTGTAACTCTGGTGCAGTGTAGAGGTGACAGATAAATGACTGTAACTCTGGTGCAGTGTAGAGGTGAAAGATAAATGACTGTAACTCTGGTGCAGTGTAGAGGTGACAGATAAATGACTGTAACTCTGGTGCAGTGTAGAGGTGACAGATAAATGACTGTAACTCTGGTGCAGTGTAGAGGTGACAGATAAATGACTGTAACTCTGGTGCAGTGTAGAGGTGACAGATAAATGACTGTAACTCTGGTGCAGTGTAGAGGTGACAGATAAATGACTGTAACTCTGGTGCAGTGTAGAGGTGACAGATAAATGACTGTAACTCTGGTGCAGTGTAGAGGTGACAGATAAATGACTGTAACTCTGGTGCAGTGTAGAGGTGACAGATAAATGACTGTAACTCTGGTGCAGTGTAGAGGTGAAAGATAAATGACTGTAACTCTGGTGCAGTGTAGAGGTGACAGATAAATGACTGTAACTCTGGTGCAGTGTAGAGGTGAAAGATAAATGACTGTAACTCTGGTGCAGTGTAGAGGTGAAAGATAAATGACTGTAACTCTGGTGCAGTGTAGAGGTGAAAGATAAATGACTGTAACTCTGGTGCAGTGTAGAGGTGACAGATAAATGACTGTAACTCTGGTGCAGTGTAGAGGTGAAAGATAAATGACTGTAACTCTGGTGCAGTGTAGAGGTGACAGATAAATGACTGTAACTCTGGTGCAGTGTAGAGGTGACAGATAAATGACTGTAACTCTGGTGCAGTGTAGAGGTGAAAGATAAATGACTGTAACTCTGGTGCAGTGTAGAGGTGACAGATAAATGACTGTAACTCTGGTGCAGTGTAGAGGTGACAGATAAATGACTGTAACTCTGGTGCAGTGTAGAGGTGACAGATAAATGACTGTAACTCTGGTGCAGTGTAGAGGTGACAGATAAATGACTGTAACTCTGGTGCAGTGTAGAGGTGACAGATAAATGACTGTAACTCTGGTGCAGTGTAGAGGTGACAGATAAATGACTGTAACTCTGGTGCAGTGTAGAGGTGACAGATAAATGACTGTAACTCTGGTGCAGTGTAGAGGTGACAGATAAATGACTGTAACTCTGGTGCAGTGTAGAGGTGACAGATAAATGACTGTAACTCTGGTGCAGTGTAGAGGTGACAGATAAATGACTGTAACTCTGGTGCAGTGTAGAGGTGACAGATAAATGACTGTAACTCTGGTGCAGTGTAGAGGTGACAGATAAATGACTGTAACTCTGGTGCAGTGTAGAGGTGACAGATAAATGACTGTAACTCTGGTGCAGTGTAGAGGTGAAAGATAAATGACTGTAACTCTGGTGCAGTGTAGAGGTGAAAGATAAATGACTGTAACTCTGGTGCAGTGTAGAGGTGACAGATAAATGACTGTAACTCTGGTGCAGTGTAGAGGTGAAAGATAAATGACTGTAACTCTGGTGCAGTGTAGAGGTGACAGATAAATGACTGTAACTCTGGTGCAGTGTAGAGGTGACAGATAAATGACTGTAACTCTGGTGCAGTGTAGAGGTGAAAGATAAATGACTGTAACTCTGGTGCAGTGTAGAGGTGACAGATAAATGACTGTAACTCTGGTGCAGTGTAGAGGTGACAGATAAATGACTGTAACTCTGGTGCAGTGTAGAGGTGACAGATAAATGACTGTAACTCTGGTGCAGTGTAGAGGTGACAGATAAATGACTGTAACTCTGGTGCAGTGTAGAGGTGACAGATAAATGACTGTAACTCTGGTGCAGTGTAGAGGTGACAGATAAATGACTGTAACTCTGGTGCAGTGTAGAGGTGACAGATAAATGACTGTAACTCTGGTGCAGTGTAGAGGTGACAGATAAATGACTGTAACTCTGGTGCAGTGTAGAGGTGACAGATAAATGACTGTAACTCTGGTGCAGTGTAGAGGTGACAGATAAATGACTGTAACTCTGGTGCAGTGTAGAGGTGACAGATAAATGACTGTAACTCTGGTGCAGTGTAGAGGTGACAGATAAATGACTGTAACTCTGGTGCAGTGTAGAGGTGACAGATAAATGACTGTAACTCTGGTGCAGTGTAGAGGTGACAGATAAATGACTGTAACTCTGGTGCAGTGTAGAGGTGACAGATAAATGACTGTAACTCTGGTGCAGTGTAGAGGTGACAGATAAATGACTGTAACTCTGGTGCAGTGTAGAGGTGACAGATAAATGACTGTAACTCTGGTGCAGTGTAGAGGTGACAGATAAATGACTGTAACTCTGGTGCAGTGTAGAGGTGAAAGATAAATGACTGTAACTCTGGTGCAGTGTAGAGGTGACAGATAAATGACTGTAACTCTGGTGCAGTGTAGAGGTGACAGATAAATGACTGTAACTCTGGTGCAGTGTAGAGGTGAAAATATACATGTAGTTATAAAGTACTAGGGGTCGTACTCTACCGCCAGATTAGACAGTAGCGGCACATTATTATTCTGTAAAAAGAGAGAGAACGGGGGAGGAAAAGAGAGATAGAGAAAGACAAACACAGATAAAGACAGAGGGAGGTGAGGTGTTTATATATTCTGATCACTGGCACCCTTCAAATGTCAGAGCACTCAGTGTGATTAATATAGCTCGATGAGAGGCCAACAGGGTCTGCACAGAGAGAGTCAGAGAAGGGGAGAGGGTGAACGGGAAGGATGGAATGAAGGAGGGAGGGGAAAGAGAGAGAGTGATTCGAGAGGGGAGGTAGAGATGGTTAAATAAGGTAGGTAAAGAAGGAGGGGAGAAAAAGAGAAGAGGTGAGAGAGGAGAAGGGAGAGAGGGACAGAGAGAGAGAGAGAGAGAGGGAGAAAAAGAGAAGAGGTGAGAGAGGAGAAGGGAGAGAGGGACAGAAGAAGCAGCTGGTCCCGAGGCTCAGAACACCTGCTCTACAAATCACTGCTCCAACCAAATGATAGCACACTAACTCCACTTGCTTCCCTAATTGTAGATGTGTGAAGAGCGCACATCCGCACACATCAAATCACATTTTATTTGTTACATTCTTTGTAAACAACAGGTGTAGACTAACAGTGAAATGCGTGTCAATCAATCAAATGTATTTATCAAGTCCTTTTTACATCAGCTGATGTCACAAAGTGCTTGTACAGAAACCCAGCCTAAAACCCCAAACAGCAAGCAATACAGGTGTAGAAGCAACTCTCTAGAGAGTTGAAAACAGCAGGTCTGAAACAGGTAGCACGTCCGGTGAACAGGTCAGGGTTCCACAGCCACTGAGTGTACTGACCATAGCGTTAATAAAACATGATATATGATATCATTTCTGTCTCTATTGTACTGACTCTATTGTATTGTACTGATCCTAGGGCTCAGGTCCTCCGGGAGGGGAGGGAGAGAGAATTAGAGGGAGCATACCTACATTCACACAGGACACCATATTTAACAGACTGACCCTAGCCCACCAACACATAAACCTAGTGAAGCATAGATACTGGAGGCTGAGACAGGAGGGGTCGGGAGACACTGTGGCCCAGTCCGACGATACCCCTGGACAGGGCCAACTCGGCAGGATATAAAGACTTAAAGGTCGAGACAAAATCTACGTTTCTCAAATGGGTAGGCAGACCATTCAATACAAATGGAGATCTATAGGAGAAAGCCCTGCCTCTAGCTGTTTGCTTAGCAATTCTAGGGACAATAATCAGGCCTGCGTCTTGTGACCGTAGCATACGTGTATGTCACGCCCTGGCCTTAGTATTCTTTGTTTTCTTTATTATTTTAGTTAGGTCAGGGTGTGACATGGGGAATGTTTGTGTTTTGTCGGTTTTGGGTGGTTATATGGTAAAGGGGGTGTTGGGTGTAGTGTATGGGTTTGTGTTGAGTGAATGTGTCTAGCTGTGTCTATGTTGTGTTTAGTTGTCTAGGAAAGTCTATGGTTGCCTGAATGGGTTCCCAATTAGAGACAGCTGGTTTCTGTTGTCTCTGATTGGGAGCCATATTTAAGGTAGCCATAGGCTTTAGTTTGTTGTGGGTAATTGTCTATGTTATACGTTTGTAGCCTGTGTGTGCACTACGTTCATAGCTTCACGGTCGTTTGTTTGTTTTGTTAGTTTTTTTTGTAAGAGTGTTTCTTTTCGTGTTACGTCTTCATCTATATTAAAAGGAAGATGTATTTCTCACACGCTGCGCCTTGGTCATCTCTCTCTCCTATTGACGATCGTGACAGAATTACCCACCAATCTACGACCAAGCGGCGTGTAAAGCGGCAACAGGATCCACCTTCACAGGATTCATGGACATGGGAGGAAATACTGGATGGTAAGGGGCCTTGGGCACAACCGGGAGAATATCGCCTCCCTCGTGAAGAGCTGGAGGCAGCTAAAGCCGAGAGGAGGCGATATGAGGAGGCAGCACGGAAGCAAGGCTGGAAGCCCGTGAGTACAACCCAAAAATTTCTTGGGGGGGGCCTTAAAGGGAGTGTGGCGAAGTCAGGTAGGAGACCTGCGCCTACTCCCTGTACTTACCGTGGAGAGCGAGAGTAAGGGCAGACACCGTGTTACGCAGTAGAGCGCATGGTGTCTCCTGTACGCGTGCATAGCCCGGTTAGGTACATTCCAGCTCCACGTATCGGCCGGGCTAGATTGAGCGTTGAGCCGGATGTCATGAAGCCGCCCCAACGCATCTGGTCACCAGTGCGTCTCCTCGGGCCGGCTTACATGGCACCAGCCTTACGCATGGTGTCCCCGGTTCGCCTACATAGCCCGGTGCGGGTTATTCCACCTCCCCGCACTGGTCGGGCGACGGGGAGCATACAACCAGGTAAGGTTGGGCAGGCTCAGTGCTCAAGGGAGCCAGTACGCGTGCACGGTCCGGTATTTCCGGCGCCATCTCCCCGCCCCAACCCAGTACCACCAGTGCCTCCTCCACGCACTAGCCCTATGGTGCGTGTCTCCAGCCCTTTACCACCAGTGCCTAAAGCACGCACTAAGCCTCCTGTGTGCCAAGAGTCCTGTGCGTCCTGTTGCTGCTCCCCGCACTAGCCCTGAGATGCGTGTCCCCGGTCCGGTACCACCAGTTCCGGCAACACGCACTAGGCCTAATGTGCGCTCCCAGGGTCCAGTATGCCCTGTTCCTTCTCCCCGCACTAGCCCTGAGATGCGTGTCCCCAGCCCGGTACCACCAGTTCCGGCACCACGCACCAGGCCTACAGTGCGCCTCAGCCGGCCAGAGTCTGCCGTCTGCACAGCGATGCCTGAACTGCCCGTCTGCCAAGCGCCATCTGAGCAGCCAGATCCGTCAGCTAGCCATGAGCAGCCAGATCCGTCAGCTAGCCATGAGCAGCCAGATCCGTCAGCCAGCCATGAGCAGCCAGATCCGTCAGCCAGCCATGAGCAGCCAGATCCGTCAGCCAGCCATGAGCAGCCAGATCCGTCAGCCAGCCATGAGCAGCCAGATCCGTCAGCCAGCCATGAGCAGCCAGATCCGTCAGCCAGCAATGGGCCGTCCCTCAGTCCGGAGCTGCCGTCCCTCAGTCCGGAGCTGCCGTCCCTCAGTCCGGAGCTGCCGTCCCTCAGTCCGGAGCTGCCGTCCCTCAGTCCGGAGCTGCCGTCCCTCAGTCCGGAGCTGCCGTCCCTCAGTCCGGAGCTGCCGTTCCTCAGTCCGGAGCTGCCCCTTATCCTGGTGCTGCCCCTTACCCTGGTGCTCTCCCTTATCCTGGTGCTGCCCCTTATCCTGGTACTGCCCCTTATCCTGGTACTGCCCCTTATCCTGGAGCTGCCCCTTAGTCTGGAGCTGCCCCTTAGTCCGGAGCTGCCCCTTAGTCCGGAACTGCCCCTTAATCCAGTGGGGTTAATGTGGAGGGTGGCCATTTGGAGGAAGCTACGGAGGCGGTTAGTGACTGTGGTGGGGTGGGGACCACGACCAGTGCCGGAGCCGCCACCGTGGAAGGAAGCCCACCCAGACCCTCCCCTAGACTGTGTGCTGGTGCGCCCGGAGTTCGCACCTTAAGGGGAGGGTTATGTCACGCCCTGGCCTTAGTATTCTTTGTTTTCTTTATTATTTTAGTTAGGTCAGGGTGTGACATAGGGAATGTTTGTGTTTTGTCGGTTTTGGGTGGTTATATGGTAAAGGGGGTGTTGGGTGTAGTGTATGGGTTTGTGTTGAGTGAATGTGTCTAGCTGTGTCTATGTTGTGCTTAGTTGTCTAGGAAAGTCTATGGTTGCCTGAATGGGTTCCCAATTAGAGACAGCTGGTTTCTGTTGTCTCTGATTGGGAGCCATATTTAAGGTAGCCATAGGCTTTAGTTTGTTGTGGGTAATTGTCTATGTTATACGTTTGTAGCCTGTGTGTGCACTACGTTCATAGCTTCACGGTCGTTTGTTTGTTTTGTTAGTTTTTTTTGTAAGAGTGTTTCTTTTCGTGTTACGTCTTCATCTATATTAAAGGGAAGATGTATTTCTCACACGCTGCGCCTTGGTCATCTCTCTCTCCTATTAACGATCGTGACAGTGTAGGTATGTAGGTATGTACAGCAGGGTCCAGAGAGCGATCAGGGTCCAAAGTAACGCCGAGGTCCATCACAGTTTTATGTGAGACAACTGTACATTCATCAAGATTAATTGTCAGATGCAACAGAAGATCTCTTTGTTTCTTGGGAGTTCAAAAAGTAAATAATTTGCCACCATCCACTTCCTTATGTCTGAAACACAGGCTTCCAGGGTGGGACATTTTGGGGATTCACCATGTCTCATCGGAATGTACAGCTGTGTATCGCCCGCAAAGTAGTGTAAATTAACATTATGTTTCCGAATCACATCACCAAGAGGTAAAATATATAGTTAAAACTATAGTGGTCCTAAAACAGAACCTTGAGGAACATTGACATTTACAGGTGATTTGTCAGAGGACTACCAATCCACAGAGACTAACGGATATCTTTCCGACAGATAAGATCTAAACCAGGCAAGAACTTGTTCGTGTAGACAAATTATGGTTTCCAATCTCTCCAAAAGAATGTGCTGATCGATGGTGTCAAAAGCAGCACTAAGGTCTAGGAGTACGAGGACAGATGCAGAGCCTTGGTCTGACACCAATGAAAGGTAATTTACCACCTCCACGAGTCTCAGTGCTTTGAAAGGGTCTAAAACCAGAAGCGTTTCGTACACATTATTTGTCTTCAGGAAGGCAGTGAGTTCCTGCGCAACTTCTTTTTCTAAAATGTTTCAGAGGAATGGGACATTCGATATATGCCAATCGGTTTTTACATTTTCTGGGTCAAGGTTTCACTTTTTCAAGAGAGGCTTTATTCCTGCCACATTTAGTGAGTTTGGTACACATCCGGTGGATAGAGAGCTGTTTATTATGTTCAACATAGGAGGGCCGAGCACAGGAAGCAGCTCTTTCTGTAGTTTAGTTGGAATATGGTCCAGTATGCAGCTTGAAGGTTTAGAGGCATGACTATTTTCATGAATGTGTCAAGAGATATAGATTAAAAAACTTTAGTGTCTCCATTGATCCTAGGTCCTGGCAGTGTTGTGCAGACTCAGGACAACTGAGGTTGGAAGGAATACACAGATTCAAAGGAGTCCGTCATTTTGGTTCTAATGATCATGATCTTTTCGTCGTAGAAGTTCATGAATTCATCACTGCTGAAGTGGGAGCCATCCTCTCTTGGGGAATGCTGCTTTTTAGTTAGCTTTGGCTAACAGCCTGCTGTCTGGCCTGCACCCTATCTCATTGTGGAGCTAGGGGAGTTAGAGCCCTGTCTATGTTCATAGATAAGATGAGAGCCCCCCTTCAGCTAGGATGGAGTCCATCACTCCTCAACAGGCCAGAGTCCCAGAAAGAGGGCCAATTATCTACACATTCTATATTTTGGGAGGGGCAGGTTTCAACCAGCAATTGAGGTCACGAGACTCTGCTATAGAGCTCATCACTTCCCCTAACAGCAGTATGTGTGTGTCGGGGAGAAAGAGAAGATGCTGAATATATCCATAAATTATACTACTTTTAAGCTGGATTTTAGATGTCCCACAATGAACCAGGAGTCAGAGATCAAATGCTGCCATTTCAGATTACCCAAAACTCTGAGTGTTTAACATTAAAGATGTTGTGTGTGCGTGTGTAACAGTATAACTTTAATACGTCCCCTCGCCCCGACCTCGGGCACGAACCAGGGACCCTCTGCACACATCAACAACGGTCGCCCACGAAGCATCGTTACCCATCGCTCCACAAAGGCCGCGGCCCTTGCAGAGCAAGGGGCAACCCTTACTTCAAGTCTCAGAGCAAGTGACGTAACCGATTGAAACGCTATTAGCGCGTACCCGCTAACTAGCTAGCCATTTCACATCCGTTACACGTGCATGCGTGTGTTAGTGCTGAGCGATTACTGCTTTTTGAGGTCGGTTCGATTTGATTATTAAAAAATAATCACAGTTTTAGATTTCAGTTTCAAATTTGTCTGCCTAAGTATGCTGCAGAGCTGTTTGACAAAATACTTTTACTTGTTTCAGGAACTGTCTCTGTCCCTCTTGTCGTTGTGTTGTGTACATTCCTCTCTCAAGCAGTCTATGGTGTCTGTGTGTATCTAACCTAACGTATCAGGCGTAAAAGTGTATACGTACAGAGATCTGTATATAATGATGAGACGCTCATGTCTCCACCCTAACAATGGGAGTCGGGCCAAAGGCGGGAAGGCAGGCGACAAGTTTAGAATGAAATGAAACCTCTCCCTTCGCCTTTTCCTCTCTGACCAGTCTCTGCCCGAGATGAAAAAACAGGTGCAATGACTTATGGTCATTGTAGTTAATTACCATGTTTCTGCACTGAACTAGGTTGAATATTTGCTTAATGAAAACTACAACTTCCTCCAGCCCTGCGTCCAACATAGTTCTTGACTTGTGAATTATTTAATTTCTCTCTAAAGAGAAATTCAAGAGAGCGAGAGTTGCACCCCTTCTGAAAAAACCTACACTCGATCCCTCCGATGTCAACAACTACAGACCAGTATCCCTTCTTTCTTTTCTCTACAAAACTCTTGAACGTGCCGTCCTTGGCCAGCTCTCCTGCTATCTCTCTCAGAATTACCTTCTTGATCCAAATCAGTCAGGTTTCAAGACTAGTCATTCAACTGAGACTGCTCTTCTCTGTGTCACGGAGGCGCTCCGCACTGCTAAAGCTAACTCTCTCTCCTCTGCTCTCATCCTTCTAGACCTATCGGCTGCCTTTGATACTGTGAACCATCAGATCCTCCTCTCCACCCTCTCCGAGTTGGGCATCTCCGGCGCGGCCCACGCTTGGATTGCGTCCTACCTGACAGGTCGCTCCTACCAGGTGCCGTGGCAAGAATCTGTCTCCGCACCACGTGCTCTCACTACTGGTGTCCCCCAGGGCTCTGTTCTAGGCCCTCTCCTATTCTCGCTATACACCAAGTCACTTGGCTCTGTCATATCCTCACATGGTCTCTCCTATCATTGCTATGCAGACGACACACAATTAATCTTCTCCTTTTCCCCATCTGATAACCAGGTGGCGAATCGCATCTCTGCATGTCTGGCAGACATATCAGTGTGGATGACTGATCACCACCTCAAGCTGAACCTCGGCAAGACGGAGCTGCTCTTCCTCCCGGGGAAGGACTGCCCGTTCCATGATCTCGCCATCACGGTTGACAACTCCATTGTGTCCTCCTCCCAGAGCGCTAAGAACCTTGGCGTGATCCTGGACAACACCCTGTCGTTCTCAACTAACATCAAGGCGGTGGCCCGTTCCTGTAGGTTCATGCTCTACAACATTCGCAGAGTACGACCCTGCCTCACACAGGAAGCGGCGCAGGTCCTAATCCAGGCACTTGTCATCTCCCGTCTGGATTACTGCAACTCGCTGTTGGCTGGGCTCCCTGCCTGTGCCATTAAACCCCTACAACTCATCCAGAACGCCGTAGCCTGTCTGGTGTTCAACCTTCCCAAGTTCTCTCACGTCACCCCACTCCTCCGCTCTCTCCACTGGCTTCCAGTTGAAGCTCGCATCCGCTACAAGACCATGGTGCTTGCCTACGGAGCTGTGAGGGGAACGGCACCTCCGTACCTTCAGGCTCTGATCAGGCCCTACACCCAAACAAGGGCACTGCGTTCATCCAGCTCTGGCCTGCTCGCCTCCCTACCTCTGAGGAAGTACAGTTCCCGCTCAGCCCAGTCAAAACTGTTCGCTGCTCTGGCACCCCGATGGTGGAACAAACTCCCTCACGACGCCAGGTCAGCGGAGTCAATCACCACCTTCCGGAGACACCTGAAACCCCACCTCTTTAAGGAATACCTAGGATAGGATAAAGTAATCCTTCTAACCCCCCCCCTTAAAAGATTTAGATGCACTATTGTAAAGTGGTTGTTCCATTGGATATCATAAGGTGAATGCACCAATTTGTAAGTCGCTCTGGATAAGAGCGTCTGCTAAATGACTTAAATGTAAATGTAAATGTAAAGAAATACTGCACTGGGCTGTCAAAAAAACTAACTAAATGGAATTCAAGTATTTGAACCAAAGTCGGTCAATTAGTTGTGTTATTACACACTGAAAATATGAAATGTTGGTTAATCGCTCAGTACTAGTGTGCGTACATGCGTGCATGGGCAGTACTATAGCAGATGGTACTATAGCAGGTTCATGATGAGGAATGATGCAATAGAAATATGAAAACAGAGCAGCTACCTGACAATAGAAATATGAAAACCTAGAGCAGCTACCTGACAATAGAAATATGAAAACAGAGCAGCTACCTGACAATAGAAATATGAAAACCTAGAGCAGCTACCTGACAATAGAAATATGAAAACAGAGCAGCTACCTGACATTTACTGAACCATATGTTCTTATAACCCCCCCCCCCCCCCCCCGAAGTAAATACACACACACACCGTCATGCGCACATACACACACACAATGGCGCGCACACACATACACACACACACACACACACACAGACTCATATTTCTTTCTCACATGCACACACACACACACACACACACACACACACACACACACACACACACACACACACACACACACACACACACACACACACACACACATCTGTAAATATATTGACACATGCATGCACATATTTACACTAACTGTAGGCTGCTGTAACTCAGGGAGACAAACACAGAAACAGGTTATGTATTGAAGGGCATGTTGGGACTATACGCAGGGAGGGAGGGAGGGAGGGAGAGAGAGAGAGAGAGGGAGGGAGGGAGGGTGGGATAGAGGGAGGGAGGGAGGCAGGGAGGGAGGCAGGGAGGGAGGCAGGGAGGGAGGGAGGGAGAGAGGGAGGGAGGGATAGAGGGAGGGATGGAGGGAGGCAGGGAGGGAGGCAGGGAGGCAGGGAGGGAGGGAGGGAGAGAGGGAGGGAGGGATAGAGGGAGGGAGGGAGGGATAGAGGGAGGGAGGGAGGGATAGAGGGAGGGAGGGAGGCAGGGAGGCAGGGAGGGAGGGAGGCAGGGAGGCAGGGAGGGAGGGAGGGGAGGGAGGGAGGGATAGGAGGGAGGGAGGGTGGGTCAGTTCTATAACAGTACAGCATCTCCCCCAGGCACTAGACTCTGAGCAGCTTATTACATATGATTAAATAGGATTAAATATGATGAAATATGATCACTCAATCAACCTGTAAGAAACCCTGTGTAATGAACCTGGATCTGTGCCAGCCTGTGTGTGTGTGTGTGTGTGTGTGTGTGTGTGTGTGTGTGTGTGTGTGTGTGTGTGTGTGTGTGTGTGTGTGTGTGTGTGTGTGTGTGTGTGTGTGTGTGTGTGTGTCTGCAACTGTGTGTGTAACTGTGTGTCTGCAACTGTGTGTGCGTATTCGACTGAATGTGTGTGTGTTTGTTGCTCTCTATGTCTGGAGATCTTAATGAACGTTGTACGTTCCCCACCATAACGCTCCCTCACCCAGAGCATAGTCTTTACCATAACACCCACATTACCATAACACCCTCATTACCATAACACCACCATTATCATAACACCACCATTACCATACCACCACCATTACCATAACCGCACATTACCATAACACACACATTACCATAGCACCCTCATTGCCATAACACCCCCATTACCATACCACCACCATTACCATACCACCACCATAACCACACATTACCATAACACACACATTACCATAACACCCCCATTACCATACCACCACCATTACCATACCACCACCATTCCCATACCACCACCATTACCATAAACACATATTACCATAACACACACATTACCATAACACCCGTATTACCATAACACACACATTACCATACCACCCTCATTACCATAACACACGTAATACCATAACACCCTCATTACCATAACACACGTAATACCATAACACCCTCATTACCATAACACCCTCATTACCATACCACTCTCAGTACCATAATACTGTCATTCCACAGGGAAAGAAATGTCAGATTAATATGTTGTGACACGTAACGGCACATTTAAGGGAACAGAGTACAGTCTCTTTCTTTCTTTAAACACATAAACACACACACACAAATAAAAAGGGATATTGAGCAGAGTGGGCTGGTTGGTGAAGCTGTGGTCCTGGCTGTTATTCCAACAGAGCAGCATCTCCAGTAGCACACAAACACTGGAGACACATGCACTGTAGAATACAGCCAGACCTGAGAGACCAGCGACACACTCACGTACAAACACACACACACACACTAGTGATGCGCGGGTTGACACAGTCCCCTCAGTTATATCCGCGGGGTGGATGGATTTAGGGTCATTCAATATTGTGTGGCTAAAGGGCGGGTGGGTTGAATAAAGAGAAACAATACCTTGAAAAATCCATACATTTCTAATTTTGTGCCATTTCTTAAAACTAGGCAAAAAAATAAACATCCTCTCACTGTCAACTGTGTTAATTTTCAGCAAACTTAACATATGTAAATATTTGTATGAACCTTACAAGATTCAACAACTGAGACATAAACTGAACAAGTTCCACAGACATGTGACTAACAGAAATAGAATAATGTGTCCCTGAACAAAGGGGGAGTCAAGATCAAAAGTAACAGTCAGTATCTGGTGTGGCCACAAGCTGCATTAAGTACTGCAGTGCATCTCCTCCTCATAGACTGCAGCAGATTTGCCAGTTCTTGCTGTGAGATGTTACCCCACTCTTCCACCAAGGCACCTGCAAGTTCCTGGACATTTCTGGGGGGAATGGCCCCAGCCCTCACCCTCCGATCTAACAGGTCCCCGACGTGCTCAATGGGATTGAGATCCGGGCTCTTCGCAGGCCATGGCAGAACACTGACATTCCTGTCTTGCAGGAAATCACGCACAGAACGAGCAGTATGGCTGGTGGCATTGTCATACTGGAGGATCATGTCAGGATGACCCTGCAGGAAGGGTACCACGAGGGAGGAGGATGTCTTCCCTGTAACGCACAGAGTTGATAAACGCGAATCCGACCATCACCTCTGGTGAGACAAAACTGCGACTCATCAGTGAAGAGCACTTTTTGCCAGTCCTGTCTGGTCCAGCGACGGTGGGTTTGTGCCCATAGGCGACGTTGTTGCCAGTGATGTCTGGTGAGGACCTGCCTTACAACGGGCCTACAAGCCCTCAGTCCAGCCTCTCTCAGCCTATTGCGGACAGTCTGAGCACTGATGGAGGGATTGTGCGTTCCTGGTGTAACTTGGGCAGTTGTTGTTGCCATCCTGTACCTGTCCCGCAGGTATGATGTTCGGATGTACCGATCCTGTGCAGGTGTTGTTACACGTGGTCTGCTACTGCGAGGATGATCAGCTGTCCGTCCTGTCTCTCTGTAGCGCTGTCTTAGGCTTCTCACAGTATGGACATTGCAATTTTTTGCCCTGGCCACATCTGCAGTCCTCATGCCTCCTTGCAGCATGCCTAAGGCGCGTTCACGCAGACGAGCAGGGACGCTGGGCATCTTTCTTTGGTG
The DNA here is from genome assembly GCF_029448725.1 of Salvelinus fontinalis. Lineage (NCBI taxonomy): Eukaryota > Metazoa > Chordata > Actinopteri > Salmoniformes > Salmonidae > Salvelinus > Salvelinus fontinalis. The sequence goes on from NW_026600538.1 coordinate 26,161, forward strand.
TTTTTCAGAGTCAGTAGAAAGGCCTCTTTAGTGTCCTAAGTTTTCATAACTGTGAGCTTAATTGTCTACTGTCTGTAAGCTGTTAGTGTCTTAACGACCGTTCCACAGGTGCATGTTCATTTATTGTTTATGGTTCATTGAACAAGCATGGGAAACAGTGTTTAAACTGTGAAGTTATTTGGATTTGTATTAATTATCTTTGAAGGACAGGGTCCTGAAAAAGCAAAGTTTCGTTTTGTTGCTGAGTGTAAACTACAGTGAGGTTTTTCTTTCATTATCTGGTATTACAGTGCATCCGAAAAGTATTCAGACTTTTTCCACGTTTTGTTTTACGTTACAGCCTTATTCTAACATTGATTACGTTACAGCCTTATTCTAACATTGATTACGTTACAGCCTTATTCTAACATTGATTACGTTGTTTTTCCCCCTCATCAATCTATACACAACACCCCATAATGACAAAGCAAAAACAGATTTTTTTTTAAATTGTGGCAAATTTATAAATAAAAAATATGAAAAATCACATTTACATAAGTATTCAGGCCCTTTACTCAGTACTTTGTTGAAGCAGCTTTGGCAGCTATTACAGCCTCGAGTCTTCTTGGGTATGACGCTACAAAGCTAGGCACACCTGTATGGGGAGTTTCTGCAGATCCTCTCAAGCTCTGTCAGGTTGGATGGGAAGCGTCGCTGCACAGCTATTTTCAGGTCTCTCCAGAGATGTTTGATCGGGTTCAAGTCTGGGCTTTGGCTGGGCCACTCAAGGACATTCAGAGACTTGTCCCGAAGCCACTCCTGCATTGTCTTGGCTGTGTGCTTAGGGTTGTTGTCCTGTTGGAAGGTGAACCTTCCCCCCAGTCTGAGGTCCTGAGCAGGTTTTCATCAAGGATCTCTCCGTTGATCTTTCCCTTGATCCTGACTAGTGTCACAGTCCCTACCGCTGAAAAACATCCCCACAGCATAATACTGCCACCAATATGCTTCACTGTAGGGATGGTACCAGGTTTCCTTTTTCTCGCTTTGTCATTATGGGTTATTTGATTTTTATTTGATTTAATCCATTTTAGAATAAGGCTGTAACGTAACAACATTTGTAAAAGTCAAGGGGTTTGAATACTTTCCGAATGCAATGTAATCCTAAACTTTCGTGCGCAGCCAAATAGTCTACACAACCAATCGATCAACAAATAATGCTTTTGGCAACAGGCAGAAAAAGTTAACATCAATCAATGGAGGCAAAATGGACAATGTCGAAGTTTAAATCAATAAGACAAAAGCTGCAAAAGGAGAATTGAACATTTATAAAAGGGAGGGATGTTTAGTAAAGATTAGTTGAAGTGGTAAAAGAGGATGATAGTACCGGACTTTGTTATGTGTGATGATGTGAGGCGCTGTACACATGATTAGTCACAAGACAGACTTCAAACAGGCCTATGGCATGTCAAGGGAACTGTAGCCTACTGCTTAGAGATCATGTGTTGTTAAGATGGGTTCAATGGAAACTGAAATCTGGAAAATATCTGCGTTTTACAGGTGTTGCTCGCCGTTTGAGCAATAAAACAATAATTGATTGGATAAATTGAACGAAGTGCTGCGCATAGCCTATATATGAATGTCCTACATGTATGAACTTCCACAGGGAATGCTTTGGTTTATATGTTTTGTGCTAATTAATTTAACATCGCCAAATGCATCTTTCAAAAATAATGCACCTATTTAATGCAACCCTTGCTGTTAATAGATCACAAAACAGTGAGAACTGAGCTAAACGTTTGGAACAGATTCTCTTTCTCACCCAAAATGCCTAAAAACGCATATCAATTGCAAGTTCACTGTTTAGCTCACATCTGAATGCTGGGGGGAATTTAGGAATCTTCTAAAATATCCTAATGACACACTTCCTCAATTCAAATATTATGGTGACACTATACCAAACATGGTTTGGTATGGTTTAGAAACTTGGGAACCACTCGAGTAATCAGTGTAGCCTGTTATCGCCTGGACTTGTTGAAATATCTTCACACTTAGAAAAAACCCTCCAGGCTTTCATCATAACTGACTATATATATATATATATATATATATATATATATATATATATATATATATATATATATATATACATTTGGAACCTTCAAGGATATATATATATATATATATATATATATATATATATATATATATATATATCCTTGAAGGTTCCAAATGTGAATATGGCTATAGCATTAATAATAACCCCTGCAGAATTAAGCATTTTTTACAGTAAAATTATACACCAAATGTAGGAAAAATTTGGATTTGGGAACAGGAGTGGAGAAATATGATTTATTTCGTTCTGCATCTTGAGGGAATTCAATGCTCAGTTAGATACGATCTGTAGAGGTGTTGTCTTCGTCATGAAATCATCATAAAAGCTGATAGTATTTCAACCACATAAAATATGCATCGAAGCAGAACTGAAATCTTAGGGTCGTTTTCACAACTTTATTTTTCCTTACAACCGGTCAAACTGATGTCATTTGGACATTTTGCACAGAAAACCTTTCCCCTTTGTTGTTGCTTCATTGTGTTTTCTCCTGTACCGACACAACCTGAAAGGCTGCTCAGCAAGGAAGAAGCCACTGCTCCTAAACCGTCATAAAAAAGCCAGACTACGGTTTGCAACTGCACATGGGCACAAAGATCGTACTTTTTGGAGAAGTGTCCTCTGGTCTGATGAAACAAAAATAGAACTGTTTGGCCATAATGACCATCGTTATGTTTGGAGTAAAAAGTGGGAGGCTTGCAAGTTGAAGAACACCATCCCAACCGTGAAGCACGGGGGTGGCAGCATCATGTTGTGGGGGTGCTTTGCTGCAGGAGGGACTGGTGCACTTCACAACATAGATGGAATCATAAGGGATGACAATTATGTGGATATATTGAGGCAACATCTCAAGATATCAGTCAGGAAGTTAAAGCTTGGACGCAAATGGTTCTTCCAAATGGACAATGACACCAAGCATACTTCCAAAGTTGTGGCTCAACTGACTCAGTTACACCAGCTCTGTCAGGAGGAATGGGCCAAAATTGGTCCCGTGGTCAGTTGTGGTCAGTTGGTCACGTGGTCCCATGTGGCTCAGTTGGTAGAGCATGGCGCTTGCAACGCCAGGGTTGTGGGTTCGATTCCCACGGGGGGCCAGTACAAAAAAAGTATGAATGTACGTACTTGTAAGTCGCTCTGGATAAGAGCGTCTGCTAAATGACTTAAATGTAATGTAAATTTAAAATTCACCTAACTTATTGTGGGAATCTTGTGGAAGGCTACCCGAAACGTTAAACAATTTAAAGGCAATGCTACAAAATAGTAATTGAGTGTATGTAAACTTCTGACCCACTGGGAATGTGATGAAAGAAATAAAAGCTGAAAGAAATGATTCTCTCTGCCATTATTCTGACATTTCACATTCTTAAAATAAAGTGGTGATCCTAACTGACCTAAGACAGCGAATTTTTACTTAAATGTCAGGAATTGTGAAAACCTGAGTTTGAATGTATTTGGCTAAGGTGTATGTAAACTTCTGATTTCAACTGTATCTACATCAGGCAAAACAAATTCCTGCCCACCCCGTCAAAAAAAAAGTTATGCGGCCAACAGCGCATTTTCACTTCTTCACATATAAGTCGGGCGGGTGCGGATGGTTATTAGCATTTGTGGGTGGGTGAACAAACAGCTGACGGCACCACTAACACTCACGCACACACACTCAGACTAAATAAGAGAAAAAGAGATGTGTGTGAATGTATGTGTGTGTGAATGTGTGTGTGTGTTTTAGGAGGTGCAGCATGCATGCATGCGTGTGTGTGTGTGTGCGTGTGTGTGTATGTGTGTGTGTGTGTGTGTGTGTGTGTGTGTGTGTGTGTGTGTGTGTGTGTGACACCGTGTGTGTGTCTCACTCCAGGAAGTAGAAATGAAAGGAAAGGTCAGAGTGACATTTACACAGATTCCCCCTTCAAACAACCCTGCTGATTCATACACAACTCACCTAAACATATAGCCCTCAACACACGATACAGCAATCTATCAGTCATCCATCACTTAACTGACAGAGAGGGAGAGGGAGAGGGAGAGGGAGAGAGAGAGAGAGAGAGAGAGAGAGAGAGAGAGAGAGAGAGAGAGAGAGAGAGAGAGAGAGAGAGAGAGAGAGAGAGAGAGAGAGAGAGAGAGAGAGAGAGAGAGAGAGAGAGAGAGAGAGAGAAGGGAGATAGGGACAGATGGAGGAAGAGGGGGTAGTTATGGAGATAGATGAGAAACAGCATTCAGGCTATGAAAACATACTCACAGTTGTTCACATTACATTCCGACACACACACACACACACACACACACACACACACACACACACACACACACACACACACACACACACACACACACACACACACACACACACACACACACACACACACACACACACACACACACACACACACACACACACACACTCTCTCTCTCACTCTGCATACGCGTTGAGCTGAGTGGTTATGAAACACAGATGAATATAATGCTACAGTTGTTTCCATGACGATGAGGCCACACTGTGTCACTTTTGACTCTGGCTAACGAGCAGGTACCAGTGTCGAGCTAACGCTGATCAACCAGCCAACCACTGTTGACTCGTCACGTGTGTATAGGTAGGTATGTGTGTGTGTTTGTGTATGTGTATGTGTGTATGCGTGTGTGTGTGTGTGTGTGTGTGTGTGTGTGTGTGTGTGTGTGTGTGTGTGTGTGTGTATATGTGTGAGGGTGTTGTAAGAAACAGTAGTCGATTGTATGATAGAAATACACAAAAAGTGAGGGCAAACATAAAACCCTGGATGACTCAGCGAGGACAAACATAAAACCCTGGATGAGTCAGCGAGGACAAACATAAAACCCTGGATGACTCAGCGAGGACAAACATAAAACCCTGGATGAGTCAGCGAGGACAAACATAAAACCCTGGATGAGTCAGCGAGGACAAACATAAAACCCTGGATGAGTCAGCGAGGACAAACATAAAACCCTGGATGAGTCAGCGAGGACAAACATAAAACCCTGGATGAGTCAGCGAGGACAAACATAAAACCCTGGATGAGTCAGCGAGGACAAACATAAAACCCTGGATGAGTCAGCGAGGACAAACATAAAACCCTGGATGAGTCAGCGAGGACAAACATAAAACCCTGGATGAGTCAGCGAGGACAAACATAAAACCCTGGATGAGTCAGCGAGGACAAACATAAAACCCTGGATGAGTCAGCGAGGACAAACATAAAACCCTGGATGAGTCAGCGAGGACAAACATAAAACCCTGGATGAGTCAGCGAGGACAAACATAAAACCCTGGATGAGTCAGCGAGGACAAACATAAAACCCTGGATGAGTCAGCGAGGACAAACATAAAACCCTGGATGAGTCAGCGAGGACAAACATAAAACCCTGGATGAGAGAGGAATATTTACTGTTCACTTTTCTTTTTATTGTTTATTTCACTTTTGTTTATTATCTGTTTCACTTGCTTTGGCAATGTAAACATGTTTCCCATGACAATAAAGCCCATTGAATTGAATAGAGAAGGAGAGAAAGAGGATGAGTACAGCTCCTTCAGGACCGACTGTGAATAGGACCCCTACTCAGTGAACTGAGAGAAAAATAAATGATTGTTTTTCACCCCCCTCTGAATAAAAAACTATCAGAAAAGAACAATTCACTACTGCTCTCAAGTGGTCTGTGTGCGTAAACACTATGGGCTCCATTCAGTCTGTAAAGCTGAAGCGTTTACACCTTCCACGATAGAAATCTAAAGGTAAGTGAGCCGGCATAAGAAGTGTTTACCGTGTATACAGTCTCCGCTAAAGCGGGAACATAGCCTTTGAATGTCAATCAAGCTGTAAAGGAGAATTTATTTAGCGATGCGGATTGAATAGAGCCCTTTAACCAGGCAGGTCACCCGTGACCCAGTTTAGTCGACGGGTCAATTGTTTGGTCGATAGGCTGTTGGTCGATAGGCTGTTGGTCGATAGGCTGTTGGTCGATAGGCTGTTGGTCGACTGATATTCCTGTAGTCAAGCAGTCGCAATTTTTATTCATGGTGCACAAGACATCTGTCTGATTCGCTCCTGGAGGCCTGTCTCAGTGGACTGATCCATTATGGAGGCCTGTCACAGTGGACTGATCCATTATGGAGGCCTGTCTCAGTGGACTGATCCATTATGGAGGCCTGTCACAGTGGACTGATCCATTATGGAGGCCTGTCACAGTGGACTGATCCATTATGGAGGCCTGTCACAGTGGACTGATCCAATACAGTGGACTGATCCATTATGGAGGCCCGTCTCAGTGGACTGATCCATTATGGAGGCCTGTCACAGTGGACTGATCCATTATGGAGGCCTGTCACAGTGGACTGATCCATTACAGTGGACTGATCCATTATGGAGGCCTGTCACAGTGGACTGATCCATTATGGAGGCCTGTCACAGTGGACTGATCCATTGTGGAGGCCTGTCACAGTGGACTGATCCATCACAGTGGACTGATCCATTACGGAGGCCTGTCACAGTGAACTGATCCATTACAGTGGACTGATCCATTATGGAGGCCTGTCACAGTGGACTGATCCATTATGGAGGCCTGTCACAGTGGACTGATCCATTATGAAGGCCTGTCACAGTGGACTGATCCATTGCGGAGGCCTGTCTCAGTGGACTGATCCATTGCGGAGGCCTGTCTCAGTGGACTGATCCATTATGAAGGCCTGTCACAGTGGACTGATCCATTATGAAGGCCTATCACAGTGGACTGATCCATTATGGAGGCCTGTCACTGTGGACTGATCCATTACAGTGGACTGATCCATTATGGAGGCCTGTCACAGTGGACTGGTCCATTGTAGAGGCCTGTCTCAGTGGACTGGTCCATTATGGAAGCCTGTCTCAGTGGACTGATCCATTGTGGAGGCCTGTCTCAGTGGACTGATCCATTATGGAGGCCTGTCTCAGTGGACTGATCCATTACAGTGGACGGATCCATTATGGAGGCCTGTCACAGTGGACTGATCCATTATGGAGGCCTATCTCAGTGGACTGATCCATTATGAAGGCCTGTTACAGTGGACTGATCCATCACAGTGGACTGATCCATTATGAAGGCCTGTTACAGTGGACTGATCCATCACAGTGGACTGATCCATTGCGGAGGCCTGTCTCAGTGGACTGATCCATCACAGTGGACTGATCCATTGCGGAGGCCTGTCTCAGTGGACTGATCCATCACAGTGGACTGATCCATTGCGGAGGCCTGTCTCAGTGGACTGATCCATTATGAAGGCCTGTCACAGTGGACTGATCCATTATGAAGGCCTATCTCAGTGGACTGATCCATTATGAAGGCCTGTCACAGTGGACTGATCCATTTTGAAGGCCTATCTCAGTGGACTGATCCATTATGAAGGCCTGTTACAGTGGACTGATCCATCACAGTGGACTGATCCATTGCGGAGGCCTGTCTCAGTGGACTGATCCATCACAGTGGACTGATCCATTATGAAGGCCTGTTACAGTGGACTGATCCATCACAGTGGACTGATCCATTATGAAGGCCTGTTACAGTGGACTGATCCATCACAGTGGACTGATCCATTATGAAGGCCTGTTACAGTGGACTGATCCATCACAGTGGACTGATCCATTGCGGAGGCCTGTCTCAGTGGACTGATCCATCACAGTGGACTGATCCATTATGAAGGCCTGTTACAGTGGACTGATCCATCACAGTGGACTGATCCATTATGAAGGCCTGTTACAGTGGACTGATCCATCACAGTGGACTGATCCATTGCGGAGGCGGTTCTGAAACATAATCTTCAGTGCACCGTAGAATTGTGGCCTTTCCCCATGTTGCTTTGTGCATAATAGCAAAATGAACCAGCATATTGGGATTGAACACAATGCGGCGGAGGCAGCAGCAGAGACCAGGAAACAGCCCTTGGTCTAATTGTCTAAGAACATGGAGGAGAGAGGAAACTCCAACTTAATGGTCTATAGTCAATAGACTACTGTAACTGTTAAATGTGCCTGCTTTATAAATCAGCATATTTGTTTGATATCCTACTGATTCCGTGAGCACCAAGCTTCATGCAATGACAACATGTTGGATAAAAGAATTTCACAGATTGGGCTGTTTTTACATCTTTACTATGCTGTAATAAAGGCTTGACACAGTTTTATAATTAGTTCAGACTGGTATTATTTATCATTTATGAAAAAATATTATTATTTAGTGTTGTTTACACTGTTCCAAACAGGCAGAAAAATAACATTGTAATCCAACAGCACCTGTTTGTCACACATAATATGCACTCAGATCTCACTCGTATACGGTACCTTCCTTTTTCTTGATCTGCTTCTTATTGTTATTAGTACTATTATTAGTGTGATCATCACTATATAAGTCATGTCGTTATCATTAGTAGGGTTAGTTTAGTATAGTATAACCACCATTCAGCTGTAGAACTCAGAGTCCTGTTGAGTCTTAATACTGTAACTTACTGAGGCCTATATTTCAATACTTATATAGGCTACACTACTCTATCTGTCATTCATTTGTTCATGTCATCACACCACATACGAGTCATTCACGCTTTCAAATGCAATCGAGCATTTTAGTTTTACGATTAAATGACAAATGGAGCTTTGAATAATTAGTATAAACAAATAAACCGCAATTCATGAATGCCTGCAACTATATTCAGTCTGCTGTACAATTTTTTGTTTGTTTGTTAGAACAGACTCTCTGGTACAGTTATCTATTTAGTGTTGTTTACACTGTTCCAAATGGTCAGAAAAAGTCATAATATTGTAATCTAACAGCAACTGTTTGTTACACATAATACTCACGCAACGCTTGCTCCTTTTTTCTTATTTTTTTTGTATTTTATCCCCTTTTCTCCCCCTTTTTCAAAAATCTTGTATCATTGCTGCAACTCCTCAACGTGCTCGGGAGAGGCGAAGGTGGAGTCATGCGTCCTCCGAAACATGATCCGCCTAACGGCGCTCCTTAACACCCACCAGCTTAACCCGGATGCAGCCGCACCAATGTGTCGGAGGAAACCCAGTTTAACTGGTGACCGGGGTCAGCCCGCAGGCTACTGGCCCGCCACAAGGAGTCGCTAGAGCGCAATGAGCCAAATCCAACCGGTCAAACCCTCCCCTATCCCGGACGACGCTAGGCCAACTGTCCTACGGGACTCTCGGCCACGACCGGCTGTGGCACAGCCCGGGAAATGAACCCGGGTCTGTAGTAACGCCTCTCTTAGATCGCTGTGCCACTCGGGAGGCCAACCTCCTTTTTCTTGATCTCCAGTTTCCACAACTAAGTCAAATGTTTTTCCTTTCCCTTCTGCGCAACCAGTAAACATTCATCCGTTTCAACTTTCTTTTCCACATCCTCCGCATCCTTTTCGCTGTCGATAATACTGTGTTCGTTGTTTGTTATAAACCAATTTATTGATGTGATTATGATGCTGTAGGCTATAGGTCAGGCCCTACTGGTCACATGCATGCGATACTTACATGTTTCACATAAAGAGAGAAAAGGTTGAAGGAACAGGGAATGTTTATCCTAAACAAATTAGGGATTTCGGTAACAGAACTTTTCAGTCAGAAACAAGTAAGAAACTAAATGGCTGAAATGATGTAGCAGCTTCAGCACGGACAGCGCAATAAACACTTCCTGTGCTGTGGTGCCTTTTCACTACAGTAGGGGGGAGAGAGAGACAGCGCAATAAACACTTCCTGTGCTGTGGTGCCTTTTCACTGCAGTAGGGAGGAGAGAGAGACAGCGCAATAAACACTTCCTGTGCTGTGGTGCCTTTTCACTGCAGTAGGGAGGAGAGAGAGACAGCGCAATAAACACTTCCTGTGCTGTGGTGCCTTCTCACTGCAGTAGGGAGGAGAGAGAGACAGCGCAATAAACACTTCCTGTGCTGTGGTGCCTTTTGACTGCAGTAGGGAGGAGAGAGAGACAAAGTGCGCCAGTCACACTCGCTGTCCTTTTTTAAAATCTCAGTGTGACCATCGGGCTCTTTCTGGAGTCATTTGTGTGCCTTAATTATTTAATCAAAACAGTGTGCTTAAAGCATCAGACAAGCTCAGAGCATATGTAGTTGTTTTTATGCAAACACATAGGATGTGTCTGTCTAAATATGGAAAAATAAGTTTTAACATTTCGACCAATCAATTGGTCGAAAGAACAAGACGACTCTCGGTCGACCAATATATATTTTTTAGTAGACTACAGCCTTAGATACAGGTCAGTGTTCGTCCATCCATGTCTGAGGACAAGTCGCTCTGGATAAGAGCGTCTGCTAAATGACTTAAATGTAAATGTAAATGAGGATGTCGGGAGATGACGTGGAAACCAGCCACTAGGGGCAACAGTGAGCGCTGTTAACTTCTAGTAGGTTTCGGTGGACGGGATGGAGGATGGGGATAAGGTTGCATGTTCAACTCTAATGATAGAAAGTTATCTCCTTAACCCTAACTTTAAGAATTCGGAGTTAATGCCCAGGCTTAACCTTAAACACTTTGAAATTTGATGTTTGGAAAAACATTGACATTTTACGATTGAGAAACATGGATGAATGTCTAATTTAGACGTAAGACTGTGAGCTTTAACTCCCTACAATGGAATGAGAGAGAGAGAGAGAGAGAGAGAGAGAGAATGGTGACAGGGTGGGGGTGGAGGGGTGGAGGGGTGTTATTCTGAACAGAACAGTCAGATTAAAATAGAACAACAGGCATATCTAACAGAGAGAAACATCTGCAGAGACAGACAGACAGACAGACAGACAGACAGGGGATTATTATTTATCTATTTTCTGTTTTTTCTCTCCTCTCTTCCCCTTTTTCCTGAACTGATCTCTGATTGGTCTCTCATTACAATGTTCCTTCTGAAGGGAAAGAGGGAGGAGGGGAGGGTAAGCAGAAAGGGAGGGGGAGGGGAAGGAGACAGGGAAGGAAGGGAAGAAAGAGGAGAGAGAGCGAGAGAGGGAGGAAGAGACAGAGAGAGAGGGGGAGGAAGAGAGAAAGGTGGGAGGAAGGATCACATTTAGAATGAGAATAAGACTGCTGACGTCTTTGTGTGTCTTCATGTGTGTGCGTTACCGTGTAAGTGTGTGTGTGTGCGTGGTTTGAGATTGCGGAGTCCTTCCTTTCACTGTTCATGCTCCATTACGTGTTGTCCCAACACAATCTAATCACCTTTCTGTATTCTGTACTGCATGATGCAATGTTCACTTTTAATTTGCTACATCTGCCTGGGAGAGAGACCAGCCTCAGGTGTGCCTTTTGAAGTGTCATAACACGCATCACACACACACACACACACACACACACACACACACACACACACACACACACACACACACACACACACACACACACACACACACACACACACACACACACACACACACACACACACACACACACACACACACACACACACACACACACACACACGTATTCTCCACAGGATAGAGAGCATGCACATTATCACACGTTATTACACACACTCAGTATGAGACGTGTCCAGTTGTCAGTTATGTGATTAGGGGAGGGAGGGACAGAGGGAGGAGGAGGGAGGAGGGAGGAGGAGGGAGGAGGAGGGGGAGGGAGGAGGAAGAGGAGGGGAGGGAGGGACAGAGGGAGGAGGGGGGGGGGTGGAGCGAGGGAGGGTCAGAGGGAGGAGGGGGGAAGAGGAGGGGAGGGAGGAAGGGATAGAGGGAGGGAGGGAGGGAAAGAGAAGGTGGGAGGAAGGATTACATTTACAATGAGAATAGGACTGCTGACGTCTTAGCATACGTGTGTTTGCTTGTGTGTGTGTGTAAATGCGTGGTTTGAGATTGTGGAGGAAAAATCTTCTCTTGTATCTGATCATTCCATGTCACATTGTTCACGAGTCCTTCCTTTCACTGCTCATGTTCCATTACATGTTCTCCCAACACTATATAATTGGTATTAGATTGTGATACATTCCTCTGCAAATGCAATGTGTTGTGTTGTAAATGGATTTCATTCCTCTACAAATGCAATGTGTTGTAAATGGATTTCATTCCTCTACAAATGCAATGTGTTGTAAATGGATTTCATTCTTTTACAAATGCAATGTGTTGTAAATGGATTTCATTCCTCTACAAATGCAATGTGTTGTAAATGGATTTCATTCCTCTACAAATGCAATGTGTTGTAAATGGATTTCATTCCTCTACAAATGAAATGTGTTGTAAATGGATTTCATTCCTCTACAAATGGAATATGTAGCGTTAAGGGCCGCAGTTCATTCTAAGGCTTGTATACATATTGATTTAATTAGCAGTGAATCTACACAGGTATAATAACAGGGGTCGGATAACACACACACACTAAGTGATGTGTCAATTTCCTCTGCAGACAGATGTCCTCTGTGCGGAATTGGATTGTCCCCTAGTGTGCCATTTTGCCTGTCAATTTCTCTCTCTCTCTCTCTCTCTCTCTCTCTCTCTCTCTCTCTCTCTCTCTCTCTCTCTCTCTCTCTCTCTCTCTCTCTCTCTCTCTCTCTCTCTCTCTCTCTCTCTCTCTCTCTCTCTCTCTCTCTCTCTCTCTCTCTCTCTCTCTCTCTCTCTCTCTCTCTCTCTCTCTCTCTCTCTCTCTCTCTCTCTCTCTCTCTCTCTCTCTCTCTCTCTCTCATTAAATGTTCACTCATGTTTCTCAAACATCAAACATGTGTGTGTGTATGTATGTGTGTAGTCCTGTGATGTATGTTTTGACACTTCAAAAGGCACACCTAAGGCTGGTTTCTCTCTCATGTAGATGAGAGAATTAAAAGGGAACATTACATCCACTCTTAACAGATTACTCCACAAGCCTCTGCGCACACACACGCACATACACACACAAAGGCACACACAAAGGCACACACACAGGCACACACAGGCACACACAGGCACACACACACACATACACACACAAAGGCACACACACAGGCACACACACAGGCACACACACACAGGCACACACACACACACACACACACACACACACACACACACACACACACACACACACACACACACACACACACACACACACACACACACACACACACACACACACACACACACACAAGCCACATCACACCAGATTGACTTCAGTATTCAACATTTGTCCAGGTCCCCAGGATGTCGGAAGAGGCCTTCAATGCCATCCGCTAGGACAAACGTGAGCGGATATTATCATCGAGTGGGCTGTCGGGTTGCTAGGGCGTTGTGGAGGGGGATAGAGGAAGGGATTAAACCGTGCGCTCCGCTGATCACGGGTACTATTGCAGTGCGAAGCACTCTTTCTATTTTTTCTGTTGAAACCGTATACCCAAACCTTAACCCTAACCAGTCGGAATTAATGACAGAAAAATGTACGTTTATCATGAACGTTGAATAATGAAGTCAGACCGTGATACCTTATTGCACACACACACACACGGTGCTGCAGTATGTAATGGTCCGTATCGCTTGGCAGTAAGAGGTGGTAAAAGGCGGTAAAATGTGTGTGTGTGTGTGTGTGTGTGTGTGTGTGTGTGTGTGTGTGTGTGTGTGTGTGTGTGTGTGTGTGTGTGTGTGTGTGTGTGCGTTTGTGTGTGTGTGTGTGTGTTTGTGTGTGTGTGCGTTTGTGTGTGTGTGCACTTGTGTGCGCTCAGGCATGAGGTCAGGAGAGTCTGTTGTGTCTGTTGATGGTCACGGTTCTGGAAGAGATGATAATGAGACTGTATAGAGAGAGACTGGAGAAGAACTGGGCTGACTCAACACTAATGCTGCTGAGCTCTTTCTCTCTCTCTGTGTCTCTCTCACACAGACACACACGCACGCACCCACGAAAACTGAAAAGACAGGTCTCTCTCTTTTGCATAATTCAACATACGAGATATAACAGTAAACGATAGGTACATAAGTATTATCTATTTAAATCGGTAGCTAGATTGGCGACAGATACAAATCTGCATGAAAAATAATATGCAAGGCTGGGGGAAAAGGCTTCCCACAAGGCTGGGGGAAAAGGCTTCCCACAAGGCTGGGGGGAAAGGGTTCCCACAAGGCTGGGGGAAAATACTTCCCACAAGGCTGGGGGAAAAGGCTTCCCACAAGCCTTACTTCTGCAGTTAAATTCCCATGTACCGAATCAAAAAATACAAGTTGAATGGATTTCCATCGCATTTTCAACCCTACTGATGGTTTTGTCACAAATGCGCCCAAGTGCGCTGTAACCAACAGCTGGTAAATACAGTGCGGGCAGGCTACCTACACGATGAGATTCTTATGGATAAGAGTGAGATCATGTTTACTTGTCAAAAGGCAGCCAAGCATCGATGATCATATCATCAGAGTCAGACCCTGGATATTTATTGGAAAGGAGCATCAAGCTCATCACTGTGCACTTTGACCTCCCTGTGAAGTTCATCAGCACATGTTTCATCTGTATCCTACTAAACTGTCTGCTTTGCCAAGTCGTATTGGGAGGACCACACAACATGGCATCGGGTGACCTCAAGATTACTTCCATATGATGGTTGTTATATCAATATTTGGGCATTTGTAATTTTGTAATTTTTATTACGAACCCCATTAGCTAACGCCGTAACGCTAGCTAATCTTCCCGGGATCCAACACCAATTAAAAATACATTACAAACAACCACAAATCAAGACTTCACAAACATTCAACAAGTAGACAATACAGACAATTAAAATAAATACCTGACAGGAAACACATTTAACATTTAGTTGATACTTTCTATTTCCTGTCCAGTCATATGGTCTGTCACATTAGATGTTCTTTCTACTTCCTGTCCAGTCATATGGTCTGTCACATTAGATGTTCTTTCTATTTCCTGTCCAGTCTTATGGTCTATCACATTAGATGTTCTTTCTACTTCCTGTCCAGTCATATGGTCTATCACATTAGATGTTCTTTCTACTTCCTGTCCAGTCATATGGTCTATCACATTAGATGTTCTTTCTACTTCCTGTCCAGTCATATGGTCTATCACATTAGATGTTCTTTCTACTTCCTGTCCAGTCATATGGTCTATCACATTAGATGTTCTTTCTATTTCCTGTCCAGTCATATGGTCTATCACATTAGATGTTCTTTCTACTTCCTGTCCAGTCATATGGTCTATCACATTAGATGTTCTTTCTACTTCCTGTCCAGTCATATGGTCTATCACATTAGATGTTCTTTCTACTTCCTGTCCAGTCATATGGTCTATCACATTAGATGTTCTTTCTATTTCCTGTCCAGTCATATGGTCTATCACATTAGATGTTCTTTCTATTTCCTGTCCAGTCATATGGTCTATCACATTAGATGTTCTTTCTACTTCCTGTCCAGTCATATGGTCTATCACATTAGATGTTCTTTCTATTTCCTGTCCAGTCTTATGGTCTATCACATTAGATGTTCTTTCTATTTCCTGTCCAGTCATATGGTCTATCACATTAGACATTCTTTGTTTTGTTCTTGAAAGTAGTATGTACTAACTGGGCTGAAAAATACTGTGGTTTTGTGAAAAATATAACATTCCTAAAGAAAATCAGAAGACTGGATAGTAGTTTGTTTTCTACACGAATCCATGAGAGATTCTGATGCAGTTGGATAATATTCATACCGATAGAGCAAAGAGCTAATCTGGCAGCCCTGTTCTGAGCCATATGGAGCTTTTTTCTATCTTTGCTGCTGATGACCATATAACTGGACAGTACTCTAAGTGTGATAGGACCAGGGGTTGGCCATATAACTGGACAGTACTCTAAATGTGATAGGACCAGGGATTGACCATATAACTGGACAGTACTCTAAATGTGATAGGACCAGGGATTGGCCATATAACTGGACAGTACTCTAAATGTGATAGGACCAGGGATTGACCATATAACTGGACAGTACTCTAAGTGTGATAGGACCAGGGATTGGCCATATAACTGGACAGTATTCTAAGTGTGATAGGACCAGGGATTGACCATATAACTGGACAGTACTCTAAATGTGATAGGACCAGGGATTGACCATATAACTGGACAGTACTCTAAGTGTGATAGGACCAGGGATTGACCATTTAACTGGACAGTACTCTAAGTGTGATAGGACCAGGGATTGACCATATAACTGGACAGTACTCTAAGTGTGATAGGACCAGGGATTGACCATATAACTGGACAGTACTCTAAATGTGATAGGACCAGGGATTGACCATATAACTGGACAGTACTCTAAGTGTGATAGGACCAGGGATTGACCATATAACTGGACAGTACTCTAAGTGTGATAGGACCAGGGATTGACCATATAACTGGACAGTACTCTAAGTGTGATAGGACCAGGGATTGACCATATAACTGGACAGTACTCTAAGTGTGATAGGACCAGGGATTGACCATATAACTGGACAGTACTCTAAGTGTGATAGGACCAGGGATTGACCATATAACTGGACAGTACTCTAAATGTGATAGGACCAGGGATTGACCATATAACTGGACAGTACTCTAAGTGTGATAGGACCAGGGATTGACCATATAACTGGACAGTACTCTAAGTGTGATAGGACCAGGGATTGACCATATAACTGGACAGTACTTTAAGTGTGACGGGACCAGGGATTGACCATATAACTGGACAGTACTCTAAGTGTGACGGGACCAGGGATTGACCATATAACTGGACAGTACTCTAAGTGTGACGGGACCAGGGATTGACCATATAACTGGACAGTACTCTAAGTGTGATAGGACCAGGGATTGACCATATAACTGGACAGTACTCTAAGTGTGATAGGACCAGGGATTGACCATATAACTGGACAGTACTCTAAGTGTGATAGGACCAGGGATTGACCATATAACTGGACAGTACTCTAAGTGTGATAGGACCAGGGATTGACCTTATAACTGGACAGTACTCTAAGTGTGATAGGACCAGGGATTGACCATATAACTGGACAGTACTCTAAGTGTGACGGGACCAGGGATTGACCATATAACTGGACAGTACTCTAAGTGTGACGGGACCAGTGATTGACCATATAATTGGACAGTACTCTAAGTGTGACGGGACCAGGGATTGACCATTTAACTGGACAGTACTCTAAGTGTGATAAGACCAGGGATTGAATCCCCTGATTCAGTGTGCTAGATGTTACATACTCTGAACATTTTCTTTTAACAGCAATTCCCTTACCCATCTTAATACCAATATTATCTAAGTGTTCTTACCAGGATAAAGCTGCGTCCAACATGACACCTAGTAGTTGTTTTCACTTGCTCTACATGTATTCTATTCATCGACAAATACAATTGGGGATCATCAGCAAGCAT
This sequence comes from Salvelinus fontinalis, assembly GCF_029448725.1. Lineage (NCBI taxonomy): Eukaryota > Metazoa > Chordata > Actinopteri > Salmoniformes > Salmonidae > Salvelinus > Salvelinus fontinalis. The sequence continues at coordinate 43,592 of NW_026600538.1, forward strand.
ATATCTTCAACCAAATACAATACATTTAGTTCTAGAAATGTTCAACACCAACTTGTTCATATCAACCCACTCAGACACCATTCTTAGTTCACTGCTCAGTACATCTGTTAGCTCATTACATTCTGATGCTGCGCTATACATTGTAGAGTCATCAGCATACATGACCACTCTTGATTTGTTCATCACTGAAGGTAAATCATTAGTAAAGATAGAATAGAGAAGTGGTCCTAGGCAGCTTCCTTGAGGAACACCACAGTGTATATTTTTACTGTTTGAAAAGCTACCATTAAAGAACACTTTTTACCTTCTCCTAGATAGATAGCTTTCCATCCAGGATAGAGCTGCAGTCTTAAAACCATAACATTTGAGTTGACCAGGTAACAGTTCATGATCAATTACATAAAAAGCAGCACTGAAATATAGCAACACTGCACCAACTAACTTCCTGTCATCCATACTCTTTAACCAATCACCTGTCATTTGTGCTAAGATCGTACTCGTAGAATACCCTTCTTTGTATGCATGCTGGAAACTCGTTATCAGACCATTACTTGAGAAATAATCCTTGATTTGTACAGATACAATGTTTTCCAATAATTGACTTAACACAGGCAGCAAGATTATAGGACGACTATTAGGACCAGTGAATGCAGATGTTTTATCCTTAGGTAGTGGAATAACCTTTGACTCTTTCCAGACTTCTGGGCACACCCCATACATCAAGCACTTATTAAAAGTATGAGAGATTGGGGTAGATATTTGATTAGCTGTAACTCTAAGCAATTTGATGTCTAGATGATCTGTACCAGGTGACGTGTCATCAGAAAGAGACAACAGCATCCTCTCTACCTCGTCCCTTTCTACTTGATGACATTTGAACCTGCATTGCCTCTCCTTCATGATACAATCTGTTATAATGATATATGACATGGAGCCATCAGCTGGAATCATAGCATTCCTCAACTTGTCCACTTTGCCTGTAAACTTTTCAGTAAAGTAGTTTGCGATGTCATGTAGTTTTGTAATAAATACACCCTCCGATTCAACAAAAGAGACATGTTCGAATTCCTACCCATAATAGTGTTCAACGTTCTCCACAGTTTCCACCGCCATAAAGGCGTTTCCACTGCCATTTCTCACATAATTAACTTTACAGACACAAAAAGATCCCACCATGTCGAACAAACAAATTGTCTGTCGACAATGATAAAATTGCACCAGCATTTCCTGTCTTCATCAGCCCCGGACGTGACCTTTTTCATCTGCATGACATGCTTGGATGCAAACCTGGTCACTGTAATGAAATTAAGCTTAAAAAATGATTGGACAGTCTTTTAGGACTACCAAGTGACTTGTGACTTCAGTATAAAGGACTTGGACTCCAACACTAGAAACTTGTGACTTCAGTATAAAGGACTTGGACTAGGACTCCAACACTAGAGACTTGTGACTTCAGTATAAAGGACTTGGACTAGGACTCCAACACTAGAGACTTGTGACTTCAGTATAAAGGACTTGGACTCCAACACTTGAGACTTCAGTTTAACGGACTAGGACTCCAACACTAGAGACTTGAGACTTCAGTAGAAAGGACTTGGACTCCAACACTTGTGACTTGAGACTTCGGTAGAAAGGACTTGGACTCCAACACTAGAGACTTGTGACTTCCGTATAAAGGACTTGGACTCCAACACTAGAGCCTTCAGTTTAAAGGACTTGGACTAGGACTCCAACACTAGAGACTTGTGACTTCAGTATAAAGGACTTGGACTCCAACACTAGAGACTTCAGTTTAAAGGACTTGGACTAGGACTCCAACACTAGAGACTTGTGACTTCAGTATAAAGGACTTGGACTCCAACACTAGAGACTTGTGACTTCAGAATAAAGGACTTGGACTCCAACACTGGAGACTTGAGACTTCAGTAGAAAGGACTTGGACTAGGACTCCAACACTAGAGACTTGTGACTTCAGTATAAAGGACTTGGACTCCAACACTAGAGCCTTGTGACTTCAGTATAAAGGACTTGGACTAGGAACTCCAAAACTAGAGACTTGCGACTTCAGTATACAGGACTTGGACTCCAACACTAGAGACTTGTGACTTCAGTATAAAGGACTTGGACAAGGACTCCAACACTAGAGACTAGAGACTTCAGTAGAAAGGACTTGGACTCCAACACTTGTGACTTGAGACTTCAGTAGAAAGGACTTGGACTCCAACACTAGAGACTTGTGACTTCAGTATAAAGGACTAGGACTCCAACACTAGAGACTTCAGTTTAAAGGACTTGGACTAGGACTCCAACACTAGAGACTTGTGACTTCAGTATAAAGGACTTGGACTCCAACACTGGAGACTTGAGACTTCAGTAGAAAGGACTTGGACTAGGACTCCAACACTAGAGACTTGTGACTTCAGTATAAAGGACTTGGACTCCAACACTAGAGACTTGTGACTTCAGTATAAAGGACTTGGACTCCAACACTAGAGACTTGTGACTTCAGTATAAAGGACTTGGACTAGGAACTCCAAAACTAGAGACTTGTGACATCAGTATAAAGGACTTGGACTTGGACTCCAACACCAGAGACTTGAGACTTCAGTATAAAGGACTTGGACAAGGACTCCAACACTAGAGACTTGAGACTTCAGTATAAAGGACAAGGACTCCAACACTAGAGACTTGTGACTTCAGTAGAAAGGACTTGGACTCCAACACTAGAGACTTGGGACTCGACTTGGACTAAAGGTTTAGTGACTTGACTACCCCTCTGTAGTAGAAGGTCGTTGTCGTGGTGATGAAGAGGACATTATCAACACTTCACCCGCGCAACCTATCACCCTGTCACTCACTCAACCTATCACCCTGTCACTCACTCAACCTATCACCCTGTCATTCACTCAACCTATCACCCTGTCACTCACTCAACCTATCACCCTGTCATTCACTCAACCTATCACCCTGTCACTCACTCAACCTATCACCCTGTCACTCACTCAACCTATCACCCCTTCATTCACTCAACCTATCACCCTGTCACTCACTCAACCTATCACCCTGTCACTCACTCAACCTATCACCCTGTCATTCACTCAACCTATCACCCTGTCATTCACTCAACCTATCACCCTGTCACTCACTCAGCCTATCACCCTGTAAACTTCTCCCATTTCTCCCCGGTCCAAAGTGCACACACACATGCAAACGCACACAAAGACACACACACAAAAAAGACGCACACATACACACCATAACAGACCCTGAGGGCAACTAATGCTTGACGCCACTGCAAAAGGCCTGAAAGCACACAAATGCCTGCGTTGAATCAGTGTGTCTTGCAATTAAGTTATAATTATTATCCAAAACCTTAACCACTCAGAATGAATGCCTAAACTGTTCAGCACCTGCGCGTGTGAATGTGAAGAGTGATCTTCCTCATCTTAAGCCCAGTGTGTCTCTCCTTTCAGGGTCAGGAGGGGAACGCCAAGCTCGTTAAAGCTGAATGAGGTTCTCTCATCAAGGGTTTGATTGACTCCTGCCTTCTCACACAGGATAATCTACACACAAACACACACATGCACACACACACACTCACACAATGGATGAAAGGAGAGTGAGAGAGAGCGAGAGAGAGCGCGCGAGAGAGAGAGCGAGAGAGAGAGAGCGAGAGAGAGAGAGAGCGAGAGGAGCGGAGGAGGTGTGACTAATCCTCTCTTCCTCCGTTAGGAAGTCGGGAGGAGATGAGGGAGGAGTGTAAAATCATCCTGACAGAGGGGATTAAGACATGGAGACAGAAGGGGGGTGAGGGGAGGTGTAGGGGATGGAGCTGGAAAGACAGAGGGGGGTGAGGGTGATGCATCTCGAGGAAGGAGGGGGAGAGACAGAGGGGGGTGAAGGGGAAGCATCTAGAGGAAGGAGGGGAGGAGAGAGGGGGGTGAAAGGGAAGCATCTAGAGGAAGGGGGGAGAGCCAGAGGGGGGTGAGCCAGAGGGGGGTGAAAGGGAAGCATCTAGAGGAAGGGGGGAGAGCCAGAGGGGGGTGAATGGGAAGCATCTAGAGGAAGGAGGGAGAGAGACTGAGGGAGGTGAAGGGGAGGGGGGAGAGGAGGGAAGGGGGTGGGGTGGGGTGTTACTTAAAAACTTTACTAGGGTAGGGGGCAGCATTCGGAATTTTGGATGAAAAGCGTGCCCAAATTAAACTGCCTGCTACTCAGCCATGAAAGCTAGAATATTTATATAATTAGTAGATTTGGATAGAAAACACTGAAGTTTCTAAAACTGTTTGAATGATGTCTGTGAGTATAACAGAACTCATATGGCAGGCAAAAACCTGAGAACAAATCCAACCAGGAAGTGGGAAATCTGAGGTTTGTAGTTTTTCAAGTCATTGCCTATCGAATATACAGTCTCTATGGGGTCATATTGCACTTCCTAAGGCTTCCACTAGATGTCAACTGTCTTTCGAACCTTGTTTGATGCTTCTACTGTGAAAGATGGGGGGAATGAGAGCTGAATGAGTCAGAGGTCTGCCAGAGTGGCATGAGCTGATCATGCGCGCTCACGTGAGAGTTAGCTTGCGTTCCATTGCATTTCTACAGACAAAGGAATTCTCCGGTTGGAACATTATTGAAGATTTATGATAAAAACATCCAAAAGATTGATTCTATACTTCGTTTGACATGTTTCTACGAACTGTAATATGACTTTTCGTCTAAACTTTCGCCTGGACTTGCCCGCGCATTGTGAGTTTGGATTGTGTACTAAACGTGCGAACAAAAAGGAGGCATTTGGAAATAAATGATGGACTTCATCGAACAAATCAAAAATTTATTGTGGAACTGGGATTCCTGGGAGTGCATTATGATGAAGATCATCAAAGGTAAGTGAATATTTATAATGCTATTTATGACTTCTCTTTACTCCACAACATGGCGGATATCTGTATGGCTTGTTTTTGTGTCTGAGCGCTGTACTCAGATTATTGCATGGTGTGCTTTTTCCGTAAAGCTTTTTTGAAATCTAACATAGCGGTTGCATTAAGGAGAAGTGGATCTAAAATTACATGCATAACGGTTGTATCTTTTAGCAATATTTATTATGAGTATTTCTGTAAATTGATGTGGCTCTCTGTAAAATCACCGGATGTTTTGGAACTACTGAAAACATAACGCGCCAATGTAAACTCAGATTTTTTGATATAAATTTGAACTTTACCAAACAAAACATACATCTACTCTGTAACATGAAGTCCTATGAGCGTCATCTGATGAAGATCATCAAAGTTTAGTGCTTAATTTTATCTCTATTTCTGCTTTTTGTGACTCCTCTCTTTTGCTGGAAAAATGGCTGTGACTTGGCTCTGACCTAACATAATCGTTTGGTGTGCTTTCGTCGTAAAGCCTTTTTGAAATCGGACACTTTGGCTGGATTAACAACAAGTTTATCTTTAAAAAGGTGTAAAATACGTGTATGTTTGAGGCATTTTAATTATGGGATTTCTGTTGTTTTGAATTTGGCGCCCTGCAGTTTCACTGGCTGTTGACGAGGTGGGACGCTAGCTACAGTACTACACTACAGCTACAATATAGTACCACACTACACTACAGCTACAGTACAGCACTACAGCTACAGTATTACACTACACCTACAGTACAGTACTTTACTATTGTAAAGTGTCTGTTCCACTGGATGTCATAAGGTGAATCCACCAATTTGTAAGTCGCTCTGGATAAGAGCGTCTGCTAAATGACTTAAATGTTAAATGTGTACAACACTACACTGCAGCACTACACTACAGCTACACTACAGATACAGTACTACACTACACCTACAGTACAAAGCTACAGCTACACTACAGCTACACTACAGCACTACACTCCAGCTACACTACAGTACAGTACTACACTACAGCTACAGTACAGCTACAGTCCTACACTACAGCTACATTACAGTACCACACCACAGCTACAGTACAGTACAGCTACAGTACTACACTACAGCTACCCTACAGTACAGTACTACACTACAGCTACACTACAGTACAGTACCACACTACACTACAGCTGCATTACAGTACTACACTACAGCTACACTACAACACTACACTACATCTACAATAGAGTACTACACTACAGCTACAGTACAACACTGCACTACAGCTACACTACAACACTACACTACAGCTGCACTACAAAACTACACCACAGCTGCACTACAACACAGCTACAGTACAACACTACACTACAGCTACACTAGAGTACTACACTACAGCTACACTACAAGACTACACTACAGCTACAGTACAACACTACACTACAGCTACACTACAACACTACACTACAGCTACACTACAACACTACACTACAGCTACAGTACAACACTACACTACAGCTACACTAGAGTACTACACTACAGCTGCATAACAGTACTATACCACAGCTACACTACAACACTACACTACAGCTACACTACAACACTACACTACAGCTACACTACAACACTACACTACAGCTACAGTACAACACTGCACTACAGCTACAGTACAACACTACACTACAGCTACACTAGAGTACTACACTACAGCTACACTACAACACTACACTACAGCTACACTACAACACTACACTACAGCTACAGTACAACACTACAGCTACACTACAACACTACACTACAGCTACACTACTACACTACAGCTACACTATACCACTACAGCTGCACTGCAGCTACAGTACAACACTACACTACAGCTACACTACACTACAGCTACACTACAACACTACAGCTACACTACACCAATACAGCTGCACTACAGCTACAGTACTTCAGCTACTCTACAGCTACAGTACTTCAGCTACAGTACTTCAGCTACACTACAGCTACACTACAACACTACACTACAGCTACACTACAGCTACAGTACTTGCCAGTGTAGCTGTAGTGTAGTGTTGTAGTGTAGCTGTAGTGTAGTACTGTAATGCAGCTGTAGTGTAGTGTGGTACTGTACCACTGGAGTACTACACTACAGCTACACTACAACACTACACTACAGCTACACTACATGTATGTCCATTGTCAAACCTCCCCATGTCTCTAGGAGCTTCTCCACCTCACTGGACTGACCTTAACCCTAGAGACCACTGGACTGACCTTAACCCTAGAAACCACTGGACTGACCTTAACCCTAGAAACCACTGGACTGACCTTAACCCTAGAGACCACTGGACTGACCTTAACCCTAGAAACCACTGGACTTACCTTAACCCTAGAGACCACTGGACTGACCTTAACCCTAGAAACCTAGAACAGAGTGCACAGACAGAACCTCACATCTCCACACCCACATCCTACACTCTTCACATACACATGTTATATACTGCCCATCTTCCCTCATCACTACGGAAACAGAGCTGTTGCCAGGATACGGAGAGAGTGCATCTGTTTCCTGTCTGATCAGTGGGAGGAAGAGAAGGATAGAAACTTTTTCTATTTTCACCTTTTTTTTCTCTGTCAGTGTGAACTCCCATGAATAGTATGGGTGTGGTGGTGTCATTTCATTTCTATAATGCTAAAGAAGGTTTTCCGTGTAAGAAGTTGGACCGTCTGAACGCTATTCATCTATCTGTGAGCTGTTTGCCATCGGGTTTCCAAAACAAGAAAAGAAAACAACTATTAATTACATTTTGGATCAGACAAAGATGGCTGTGTACTGCTGAAAGCAAAGAGAGCACAGCATCGATCTGGGCTGGTCTGGGGCAAAATGTTTTGTTGGTTTTCAGAAGAATTATGGAGGCCAGAAGGAAACTTGACTTCCACTACTAAATGTCAATGAAATAAGTTTGAGAAGATTAAGGTTATACCGTCTGTCTGCCACAGTTAAATGTCTACAGTACTGTCTCTCTGCCATAGTTAAATGTCTACAGTACTGTCTCTCTGCCATAGTTAAACGTCTACAGTACTGTCTCTCTGCCACAGTTAAATGTCTACAGTACTGTCTCTCTGCCACAGTTAAATGTCTACAGTACTGTCTCTCTGCCACAGTACTGTCTCTCTGCCACAGTTAAATGTCTACAGTACTGTCTCTCTGCCACAGTTAAATGTCTACAGTACTGTCTCTCTGCCATAGTTAAATGTCTACAGTACTGTCTCTCTGCCACAGTTAAACGTCTACAGTACTGTCTCTCTGCCACAGTTAAATGTCTACAGTACTGTCTCTCTGCCATAGTTAAATGTCTACAGTACTGTCTCTCTGCCATAGTTAAACGTCTACAGTACTGTCTCTCTGCCACAGTTAAATGTCTACAGTACTGTCTCTCTGCCATAGTTAAACGTCTACAGTACTGTCTCTCTGCCATAGTTAAATGTCTACAGTACTGTCTCTCTGCCATAGTTAAACGTCTACAGTACTGTCTCTCTGCCACAGTTAAATGTCTACAGTACTGTCTCTCTGCCATAGTTAAACGTCTACAGTACTGTCTCTCTGCCATAGTTAAACGTCTACAGTACTGTCTCTCTGCCACAGTTAAATGTCTACAGTACTGTCTCTCTGCCATAGTTAAATGTCTACAGTACTGTCTCTCTGCCACAGTTAAATGTCTACAGTACTGTCTCTCTGCCATAGTTAAACGTCTACAGTACTGTCTCTCTGCCATAGTTAAACGTCTACAGTACTGTCTCTCTGCCATAGTTAAACGTCTACAGTACTGTCTCTCTGCCATAGTTAAATGTCTACAGTACTGTCTCTCTGCCATAGTTAAACGTCTACAGTACTGTCTCTCTGCCATAGTTAAACGTCTACAGTACTGTCTCTCTGCCACAGTTAAACGTCTACAGTACTGTCTCTCTGCCATAGTTAAACGTCTACAGTACTGTCTCTCTGCCATAGTTAAACGTCTACAGTACTGTCTCTCTGCCACAGTTAAATGTCTACAGTACTGTCTCTCTGCCATAGTTAAATGTCTACAGTACAGTCTCTCTGCCACAGTTAAATGTCTACAGTACTGTCTCTCTGCCACAGTTCAACGTCTACAGTACTGTCTCTCTGCCACAGTTAAATGTCTACAGTACTGTCTCTCTGCCACAGTTAAATGTCTACAGTACTGTCTCTCTGCCATAGTTAAACGTCTACAGTACTGTCTCTCTGCCATAGTTAAACGTCTACAGTACTGTCTCTCTGCCATAGTTAAATGTCTACAGTACTGTCTCTCTGCCACAGTTAAATGTCTACAGTACTGTCTCTCTGCCATAGTTAAACGTCTACAGTACTGTCTCTCTGCCATAGTTAAACGTCTACAGTACTGTCTCTCTGCCACAGTTAAACGTCTACAGTACTGTCTCTCTGCCATAGTTAAACGTCTACAGTACTGTCTCTCTGCCATAGTTAAACGTCTACAGTACTGTCTCTCTGCCACAGTTAAATGTCTACAGTAATGTCTCTCTGCCATAGTTAAATGTCTACAGTACTGTCTCTCTGCCACAGTTAAATGTCTACAGTACTGTCTCTCTGCCACAGTTAAACGTCTACAGTACTGTCTCTCTGCCACAGTTAAATGTCTACAGTACTGTCTCTCTGCCACAGTTAAATGTCTACAGTACTGTCTCTCTGCCACAGTTAAACGTCTACAGTACTGTCTCTCTGCCACAGTTAAATGTCTACAGTACTGTCTCTCTGCCACAGTTAAACGTCTACAGTACTGTCTCTCTGCCATAGTTAAACGTCTACAGTACTGTCTCTCTGCCATAGTTAAACGTCTACAGTACTGTCTCTCTGCCACAGTTAAATGTCTACAGTACTGTCTCTCTGCCATAGTTAAATGTCTACAGTACTGTCTCTCTGCCACAGTACTGTCTCTCTGCCATAGTTAAATGTCTACAGTACTGTCTCTCTGCCACAGTTAAACGTCTACAGTACTGTCTCTCTGCCATAGTTAAACGTCTACAGTACTGTCTCTCTGCCACAGTTAAATGTCTACAGTACTGTCTCTCTGCCATAGTTAAACGTCTACAGTACTGTCTCTCTGCCACAGTTAAATGTCTACAGTACTGTCTCTCTGCCACAGTACTGTCTCTCTGCCATAGTTAAACGTCTACAGTACTGTCTCTCTGCCACAGTTAAATGTCTACAGTACTGTCTCTCTGCCACAGTACTGTCTCTCTGCCATAGTTAAACGTCTACAGTACTGTCTCTCTGCCACAGTACTGTCTCTCTGCCACAGTTAAATGTCTACAGTACTGTCTCTCTGCCACAGTACTGTCTCTCTGCCACAGTTAAATGTCTACAGTACTGTCTCTCTGCCACAGTTAAATGTCTACAGTACTGTCTCTCTGCCACAGTTAAATGTCTACAGTACTGTCTCTCTGCCACAGTTAAACATCTACAGTACTGTCTCTCTGCCACAGTTAAATGTCTACAGTACTGTCTCTCTGCCACAGTTAAACGTCTACAGTACTGTCTCTCTGCCACAGTACTGTCTCTCTGCCATAGTTAAACGTCTACAGTCCTGTCTCTCTGCCACAGTTAAATGTCTACAGTACTGTCTCTCTGCCACAGTTAAATGTCTACAGTACTGTCTCTCTGCCATAGTTAAACGTCTACAGTACTGTCTCTCTGCCACAGTTAAATGTCTACAGTACTGTCTCTCTGCCACAGTTAAATGTCTACAGTACTGTCTCTCTGCCATAGTTAAACGTCTACAGTACTGTCTCTCTGCCACAGTTAAACGTCTACAGTACTGTCTCTCTGCCACAGTTAAACGTCTACAGTACTGTCTCTCTGCCATAGTTAAATGTCTACAGTACTGTCTCTCTGCCATAGTTAAATGTCTACAGTACTGTCTCTCTGCCACAGTTAAACGTCTACAGTACTGTCTCTCTGCCACAGTTAAATGTCTACAGTACTGTCTCTCTGCCACAGTTAAATGTCTACAGTACTGTCTCTCTGCCACAGTTAAATGTCTACAGTACTGTCTCTCTGCCACAGTACTGTCTCTCTGCCATAGTTAAACGTCTACAGTACTGTCTCTCTGCCACAGTTAAACGTCTACAGTACTGTCTCTCTGCCATAGTTAAATGTCTACAGTACTGTCTCTCTGCCACAGTTAAACGTCTACAGTACTGTCTCTCTGCCATAGTTAAACGTCTACAGTACTGTCTCTCTGCCACAGTTAAATGTCTACAGTACTGTCTCTCTGCCATAGTTAAATGTCTACAGTACTGTCTCTCTGCCACAGTTAAACGTCTACAGTACTGTCTCTCTGCCACAGTTAAATGTCTACAGTACTGTCTCTCTGCCACAGTTAAATGTCTACAGTACTGTCTCTCTGCCACAGTTAAATGTCTACAGTACTGTCTCTCTGCCACAGTTAAATGTCTACAGTACTGTCTCTCTGCCACAGTTAAATGTCTACAGTACTGTCTCTCTGCCACAGTTAAACGTCTACAGTACTGTCTCTCTGCCACAGTTAAACGTCTACAGTACTGTCTCTCTGCCATAGTTAAATGTCTACAGTACTGTCTCTCTGCCACAGTTAAATGTCTACAGTACTGTCTCTCTGCCACAGTTAAATGTCTACAGTACTGTCTCTCTGCCATAGTTAAATGTCTACAGTACTGTCTCTCTGCCACAGTTAAACGTCTACAGTACTGTCTCTCTGCCACAGTTAAATGTCTACAGTACTGTCTCTCTGCCATAGTTAAACGTCTACAGTACTGTCTCTCTGCCACAGTTAAATGTCTACAGTACTGTCTCTCTGCCACAGTTAAATGTCTACAGTACTGTCTGTCTGCCACAGTTAAACGTCTACAGTACTGTCTCTCTGCCACAGTTAAATGTCTACAGTACTGTCTCTCTGCCACAGTTAAATGTCTACAGTACTGTCTCTCTGCCACAGTTAAATGTCTACAGTACTGTCTCTCTGCCATAGTTAAACGTCTACAGTACTGTCTGTCTGCCACAGTTAAACACTCTACTCAGCAAATTGGATGCAGTCTATCCCAGTGCCATCCGTTTTGTCACCAAAGCCCCATATACTACCCACCACTGCGACCTGTATGCTCTCTTTGGCTGGCCCTCGCTTCATATTCGTCGCCAAACCCACTGGCTCCAGGTCATCTATACGTCTTTGCTAGGTAAAGCCCCGCCTTATCTCAGCTCACTGGTCACCATAGCAGCACCCACCGGTAGCACGCGCTCCAGCAGGTATATTTCACTGGTCACCCCAAACTTTTGGCCGCCTTTCCTTCCAGTTTTCTGCTGCCAATGACTGGAACAAATTGCATATGTAATCTGTAAATGGCCCACCCAACTACCTACCTCATCCCCATATTGTTATTTTCTTTTTGCTCCTTTGCACCCCAGTATCTCTACTTGCACGTTCATCTTCTGCTCATCTATCACTACAGTGTTTAATTGCTAAATTGTAATTATTTCGCCACTATGGCCTATTTATTGCCTTACCTCCCTAATCTTACTTCATTTGCACGCACTGTATATATACTTTTCTATTGTGTTATTGACTGTACGTTTGTTTATTCCATGTGTAACTCTGTGTTGTTTGTGTTGCACTGCTTTGCTTTATCTTGGCCACATCGCAGTTGTAAATGAGAACTTGTTCTCAACTGGCCTACCTGGTTAAATAAAGGTGAAAAAAAAAATGTATCAACTGATATTTAATATTTATATAGTTAACATTTATTAGATATTTAAAAGTTTAGTTTATCTGGGGGAAGAGAGTTAACTATGTTAGAAAGACTGTTTTTCTACTACACCAGCTAACAGCCTTACAACCAGCTAGAGGAGGAGAGGACAGACGAGGGGAAGAGGGGACACCAGCTAACAGCCTTACAACCAGCTAGAGGAGGAGAGGACAGACGAGGGGAAGGGGGGACACCAGCTAACAGCCTTACAACCAGCTAGAGGAGGAGAGGACAGACGAGGGGAAGAGGGGACACCAGCTAACAGCCTTACAACCAGCTAGGGGAGGAGAGGACAGATGAGGGGAAGGGGGGACACCAGCTAACAGCCTTACAACCAGCTAGAGGAGGAGAGGACAGACGAGGGGAAGAGGGGACACCAGCTAACAGCCTTACAACCAGCTAGAGGAGGAGAGGACAGACGAGGGGAAGAGGGGACACCAGCTAACAGCCTTACAACCAGCTAGAGGAGGAGAGGACAGACGAGGGGAAGGGGGGACACCAGCTAACAGCCTTACAACCAGCTAGAGGAGGAGAGGACAGACGAGGGGAAGAGGGGACACCAGCTAACAGCCTTACAACCAGCTAGAGGAGGAGAGGACAGACGAGGGGAAGGGGGGACACCAGCTAACAGCCTTACAACCAGCTAGAGGAGGAGAGGACAGACGAGGGGAAGGGGGGACACCAGCTAACAGCCTTACAACCAGCTAGAGGAGGAGAGGACAGATGAGGGGAAGAGGGGACACCAGCTAACAGCCTTACAACCAGCTAGAGGAGGAGAGGACAGATGAGGGGAAGGGGGGACACCAGCTAACAGCCTTACAACCAGCTAGAGGAGGAGAGGACAGACGAGGGGAAGGGGGGACACCAGCTAACAGCCTTACAACCAGCTAGAGGAGGAGAGGACAGATGAGGGGAAGAGGGGACACCAGCTAACAGCCTTACAACCAGCTAGAGGAGGAGAGGACAGACGAGGGGAAGAGGGGACACCAGCTAACAGCCTTACAACCAGCTAGAGGAGGAGAGGACAGACGAGGGGAAGAGGGGACACCAGCTAACAGCCTTACAACCAGCTAGAGGAGGAGAGGACAGACGAGGGGAAGAGGGGACACCAGCTAACAGCCTTACAACCAGCTAGAGGAGGAGAGGACAGACGAGGGTAAGGGGGGACACCAGCTAACAGCCTTACAACCAGCTAGAGGAGGAGAGGACAGACGAGGGGAAGGGGGGACACCAGCTAACAGCCTTACAACCAGCTAGAGGAGGAGAGGACAGATGAGGGGAAGAGGGGACACCAGCTAACAGCCTTACAACCAGCTAGAGGAGGAGAGGACAGATGAGGGGAAGGGGGGACACCAGCTAACAGCCTTACAACCAGCTAGAGGAGGAGAGGACAGACGAGGGGAAGGGGGGACACCAGCTAACAGCCTTACAACCAGCTAGAGGAGGAGAGGACAGATGAGGGGAAGAGGGGACACCAGCTAACAGCCTTACAACCAGCTAGAGGGGGAGAGGACAGACGAGACGAAGGGGGGACACCAGCTAACAGCCTTACAACCAGCTAGAGGAGGAGAGGACAGACGAGGGAAAAGTGGGACGAGACAAAGAATGAAGGGATGAGAAAGAGAAACAAGGAGAGGTCTGCTGTTGTCATTATGGTAACTGCTAGTATAAAGGTCTGGTTCATTAGGGAGAAGGATAGAACACTCAGCATCAATATCAAAACACACATTATGCGCTATATATTATACTCTATATATTATGCTCTATACATTATACTCAATATAAAACTACTCCATATATAATACTCTGTATATTATACTCTATATATTATACTCTATATATAATGCTCTATATATTATACTCTATATACAAATACTATATGCTATATACTATCCTCTATTTATTATACGCTATTCATTATACTTTATATATAATACTCTATATATTATACTCTATATAGTATGCTCTATATATTATACTCTATATAAAAATACTCCATATATAATACTCTGTATATTATACTCTATATATTATACTCTATATATTATGCTCTATATATTATAATCTATATATTATACTCTATATATTATACTCTATATACAAATACTCTATATATAATACTATATTTATTACACTCTATATATACTACGTTATATAAAAATACTCTATATAATATACTATATATGTTATACGCTATATAAAAATACTCTATATATTACACTCTATATATTATACTCTATATAGTACACACTATATATTATACTGTATATATTATACTTTATATATTATACTCTATATATTATACTCTATATATTATATGCTATATACTATCCTCTATTTATTATATGCTATATATTATACTTTATATATTATACTTTATATATTATACTCTATATATTATACTTTATATATTATACTCTATATATTATACTCTATATATTATATGCTATATACTACCCTCTATTTATTATACACTATATATTATACTTTATATATTATACTATATATATTATACTCTATATATTATATGCTATATACTATCCTCTATTTATTATACGCTATATATTATATTATTTTTCTTCTCTTATATTTCCCTGTCCTCCTCGCCCCCCATCCCTTACCCTCCTTTCCCTCCCACTCTCCGCTCATCCACCCCTCTCTGTCACTCAAACTAACAGGTATGAAATCGCATGAAGATGAGATGAAAATGAGGAATAAAACTACAGTATACTGCATCAACACAGCCTGTCTCTGCCTGCACACACACACACACGTGCACACACACACACACACACACACGTGCACACACACGCACACACACACACACACACACGTGCACACACACGCACCTGCACACGCACAACCAAATGTAGCACAATGTGACTTCCTCTCCATCCCCTACACCCCCCCTCACCCCCCTCGGTCTCTCCCCCTCCTTCCCTTACTTAGTACTAACAACATTCCGGAAGCTGAACTTGCCCCTTGAACAATTCTTTAGTATATTTGTATGTCTGGAGCTGATAAACATGCTCCTATGAAGAGATGAAGAATGAAAGATAGAGCCAACCCATGGTTCACACCTTGAGTTCATTCAGCTTAGGAACAGAGCTTGGTCTGAAGTCAGACACACTGGTAGCTCTACTGACTGGCTCACGTTCAGACAACGTAGAAACACATGTACTGCTTCCATAAAAAGTCCAAGTTATTTAATTAATTCCATTTTGGAGTTTTGGAAGGCAATTAAATCGCTAAAAAGAATCAGCCACGCCTCTGTCCAATGAGGTTCTATTGAATTCCAATACTATAACAGACAAAACTGAAATAAGTGGCGCCTTCAAATAACATTTTATTGCAGCAGACCATTTATCTGACAGGGGAAATGGCAGCAATAAGGACAACTCAGAAAAGACTGTTCATGACACAAGCTCATCTCTGTTTAATCGCAGACTTGCCTGCTACTGTACGTGTGGACCCACTGTTGTCTCTTACGGCAAGTCACTAATAGGGAAGTTCTGTACAATCTAGTTATTGATGTTAAAAAGTCCACTGGGGCACAAATGCTTGACCCGTGCCTTCGACGGCATGCTGCACCTCTGACTGTGGAGCCCTTGACACGATTTGATATATCTATCCATTCTCTTGGGTGTTGTGTCTCAGGTACGGAAGGCGCCTGTTGTGCTCCTGCTCAACAAAGGTGGTGAACCCTGCCATCTTATACATAGAGTATATTTTATAGAGTATAATATATAGAGTATTATATATAGAGTATAATATATAGAGAATTATATATGGAGTATAGTATACAAAGTATAATATACAGAGTATAATATATAGAGTATAATATATAGAGTACAATATATAGAGTATAATATATAGAGTATAGAATACAGAGTATAATATATACAGTATAATACAAAGAGTATACTATATAGAGTATACCATATAGAGTAAAGTATGTAGAGTATAATATATAGAGTATAGTATATGGAGTATAATATATAGAGTATAGTATATAGCGTATAATATATATAGTATAGTATATAGAGTATAGTATATAGTGCATAGTATATATCGTATAATATATAGAGTATGGTATATAGAGTATAGTATATATCGTATAATATACAGAGTATAGTATATAGAGTATAGTATATATAGTATAGTATATGGAGTATGCTATATAGCATATGGTGTATAGAGTATAGTATATAGAGTATAGTATATAGAGTATAGTATATATCGTATAATATATAGAGTATGGTATATAGAGTATAGTATATAGAGTATAGTATATATCGTATAATATATAGAGTATAGTATATAGAGTATAGTATATATCGTATAGAGTATAGTATATAGAGTATAGTATATAGAGTATAGTATATGGAGTATACTATACAGCATATGGTGTATAGAGTATAGTATATAGAGTATAGTATATAAAGTATAGTATATAGAGTATAAAATGTTGAGTATAGGGTTTCTAGCCAGCCTCCCCTGCAACGGTCCACCTGTTGGATCCTTCGGCGTCCGTGTGTCAGCGTGTGGTTGTCATGGAAATGTTGGAGGAGACAGAATGCTTCTATTGCTCCGCAAAACTCTCTCCTGTCGCCTAGGGAACTGCACAGAAATTGCAGGAGGGAGGGAGGGAGGGAGGGAGGGAGGGAGAGAGAGAGAGAGAGAGAGAGAGAGAGAGAGAGAGAGAGAGAGAGAGAGAGAGATGAATTCATGGAAGGATGGAGGAATGGATGATAAACGTAAAAGGCTACGTAGGATACAGTATAATGTGCTCCATAGATAGTCATGGAGGGGGGGGGGGGGGGGTAGGTAGTCATGGAGGGGTAGGTAGTCATGGAGGGGCAGGTAATCATGGAGGGGTAGGTAGTCATGGAGGGTTAGGTAGTCATGGAGGGGTAGGTAGTCATGGAGGGGTAGGTAGTCATGGAGGGGTAGGTAGTCATGGAGGGGTAGGTAATCATGGAGGGGTAGGTAATCATGGAGGGGTAGGTAGTCATGGAGGGGTAGGTAATCATGGTGGGGTAGGTAGTCATGGAGGGGCAGGTAGTCATGGAGGGGTAGGTAGTCATGGAGGGGTTGGTAGTCATGGAGGGGTAGGTAATCATGGAGGGGTAGGTGGTCATGGAGGGGTAGGTAGTCATGGAGGGGCAGGTAGTCATGGAGGGGTAGGTAGTCATGGAGGGGTAGGTAGTCATGGAGGGGTAGGTAGTCATGGAGGGGTAGGTAGTCATGGAGGGGCAAGTAGTCATGGAGGGGTAGGTAGTCATGGAGGGGTAGGTAGTCATGGAGGGGTAGGTAGTCATGGAGGGGTAGGTAGTCATGGAGGGGCAGGTAGTCATGGAGGGGTAGGTAATCATGGAGTGGCAGGTAAAAATGGAGGGGTAGGTAGTCATGGAGGGGTAGGTAGTCATGGGGGGGTAGGTAATCATGGAGGGGTAGGTAGTCATGGAGGGATAGGTAGTCATGGAGGGGCAGGTATTCATGGAGGGGTAGGTAGTCATGGAGGGGTAGGTAGTCATGGAGGGGTAGGTAGTCATGGAGGGGTGGGTAATCATGGAGGGGTAGGTAATCATGGAGGGGTAGGTAGTCATGGAAGGGTAGGTAGTGATGGAGGGGCATGTAATCATGGAGGGGCAGGTAGTCATGGAGGGGTAGGTAGTCATGGAGGGGTAGGTAGTCATCGAGGGGTAGGTAATCATGGAGGGGTAGGTAATCATGGAGGGGTAGGTAGTCATGGAGGGGTAGGTAATCATGGTGGGGTAGGTAGTCATCGAGGCGTAGGTAATCATGGAGGGGTAGGTAATCATGGAGGGGTAGGTAGTCATGGAGGGGTAGGTAATCATGGTGGGGTAGGTAGTCATGGAGGGGCAGGTAGTCATGGAGGGGTAGGTAGTCATGGAGGGGTAGGTAGTCATGGAGGGGTAGGTAATCATGGAGGGGTAGGTAATCATGGAGGGGTAGGTAGTCATGGAGGGGCAGGTAGTCATGGAGGGGTAGGTAGTCATGGAGGGGTAGGTAGTCATGGAGGGGTAGGTAGTCATGGAGGGGTAGGTAGTCATGGAGGGGCAAGTAGTCATGGAGGGGTAGGTAGTCATGGAGGGGCAGGTATTCATGGAGGGGTAGGTAGTCATGGAGGGGTAGGTAGTCATGGAGGGGTAGGTAATCATGGAGGGGTAGGTAATCATGGAGGGGTAGGTAGTCATGGAGGGGTGGGTAGTCATGGAGGGGTAGGTAGTCATGGAAGGGTAGGTAGTGATGGAGGGGCATGTAATCATGGGGTGGCAGGTAGTACCTGACTACCTACCCCTCCATGACTACCAACCCCCCCATGACTATCTATGGAGCACATTATACTGTATCCTACGTAGCCTTTTACGTTTATCATCCATTCCTCCATCCTTCCATGAATTCATCTCTCTCTCTCTCTCTCTCTCTCTCTCTCTCTCTCTCTCTCTCTCTCTCTCCCTCCTTTCCCTCCCACTCTCCGCTCATCCACCCCTCTCTGTCACTCAAACTAACTATGAAATTTCATGAAGATGAGATGAAAATGAGGAATAAAACTACAATATACTGTATCAACACAGCCTGTCTCTGCACACACACACACACACACACACACACACACACACACACACACACACACACACACACACACACACACACACACACACACACACACACACACACACACACACACACACACACACACACACACACACACAAAGTCAGGCCTCCCACAACTCTGTTTAACCATGCACACACTCTCGTTCTCTATCTCTCTAGTCTCTCCCCTGGTACATGATCCCATTACCTGCATACAGCACACTGCTTAGTACTGCTGAAGCCTAATGTACACACACAATGTACTCTTCAAACTCACTCAGTAGCACACACACACGCATCAAGTGACATGAATAAACACACACACACTCTCTCTCTCAGCTATTAAATTAACTGTCACTCATTTGTGCCCTTAAATTAGCTACTGATTCTACATGTTTTAATGCGTTTGTGTGTGCTTGAGTGTGATTGAGTGTACGCGTGTGTGACTGCTATCGGTATTGAAGAGGACCATCTCTGTCTCATGTCCTGGTCAAACACAGGTTTAGTGGGCAGAACAGAAAGATGTTACCCTGGCTCTGCTAATAATGCCTTTATCGACTGCAATAACGAAAACAAACACACTCCTATCTCCCCCATCCTCACACACGCACACCCTCCCCCCATCCTCACACATGGACTCACACACGCACACCCTCACCCCATCCCTACCAACTCAAACCTGCCCATTCGGTTCTGTTATTTCCATGGTAACACTTGAGGTGGATGCCTGCGTAGGCATGTCGACATGTCTTAATATACACTCTCTTAACTCACACACACACATTGCACGAATGCACGCATGCACACACACACACACACACACACACACACACACACACACACACACACACACACACACACACACACACACACACACACACACACACACACACACACACACACACACACACACACACACACACACACACACACACACACACACACACACACGCAAAATTTTGTCTTTGGTTTCATCACCCGTTCCCTCCTTCTCTCTTCCACTACTTTACTGAAGATCTCTATTCACTCGGAGAAAACACTTCATAAAAAACATTAGAAAATACTTAGAAATTTCAGACTTGATTTTCCCTAACAAAAAATGTGTCTACCCCTAGAAAAATGTCCATTAATTATAATCCACCTAATAATTCACATTTCCTGTTGCTGCAGGATTAATTTCCTGCTGTAGCAAACTACATCCTATATCGGTAGAACACAAAGACAATGTGCCTTCTAAAAGACCAAGGCCACAACTCTGACTCACAAGAAACTCACATCACCTCACTCACAGCTATCCCCCCCTCTCTCTAGCTCTCCCTCCTTGTCTCTCTCTCTCCCCCTGTTTCTCTCTCTCTTTCTGTCTCTCTCACTCTCTCTCTCCCCACCTCTCTCTCTCCCCCCTCTCTCTGTCTCTCTCGCTCACCCCCCTCTCTCTCTCTCTCTCTCTCTCACCCCCTCTCTCTGTCTCTCTCTCTCCTCCTTATCTCTCTCTCTCTCCCCCCTCTCTCTGTCTCTCTCTCCTCCTTATCTCTCTCTCTCCCCCCTCTCTCTGTCTCTCTCTCTCCCCACTCTCTCCCCACTCTCTCTGTCTCCCCCCATTTTTAATGGCATAGAATGTTCTTCTTCCTTTGTCTCTCCATTTCACAGATTTTCTCTCAATGAATTAAACTCTGACATTGTCCTATTTGCCTCTGTGGATCGACATGAACTTTGTCTTCCCGTTCCCAAAAGCATTTGGTTGTTGGCGTGTAGGCTATTTGGCATGCCTACAGTTAGGACGTAAAGCTTACCCACTAATACCAGACAGCCTAAAATCGTTAAAGAAAAAAAAAATGTAGCCAATAGATATAAAGTATTGTTTTTCACTTATTCAATCCGCGCTTCATCCACACAGTATATAACTGCGTTCTATATTATGAGTCAACCCGTGCATCACTAGAGCACACGTATGTAAAATGTATGCACGCTTTGAGAAAATAGCATATGTGACCGTCAGTCTTGATTTGATCTTATGTAGCAAAATCTGAAATTGGTATATCATACACTGCATTTGAGGAACAATGGGAACGTAATTCTGCTTTGAAAGTTGATTAACTTGTAACTTCACTTTTGAGAAAATGGCCTTGAATGTTTTGGTACCTACTGGAGAGCTCTTCCTTGTCTACACCCATTCAGCATTGTTCACACCCTCTAAAGCCTTAGCCCCACCCATCTCTTTAAGGATTCACATGTGAGGCCATGTACTAAACAGTGAGGAGTGTAGAAAAGATTAAGACTAAAAATGGTAAAAGTAGTAGCCTTCAATAAGGAAATATTCCAGGTAAATTCCAGGTAAACAGATAAAATAGGTTAATAAATAGTAGATGACGCTTACCCAGACGCACTTGTCTAAATTGATGGGTCATGTGAAAGAAATGATAACCCCCAGCCACATCTTACTAAGTGGATGGTCTCTACAGGAGGGGGAAACGGTACAGCCACATCTTACTAAGTGGATGGTCTCTACAGGAGATGGAAACGGTACAGCCACATCTTACTAAGTGGATGGGTCTCTACAGGAGGTGGAAACGGTACAGCCACATCTTACTAAGTGGATGGGTCTCTACAGGAGGTGGAAACGGTACAGCCACATCTTACTAAGTGGATGGGTCTCTACAGGAGGTGGAAACGGTACAGCCACATCTTACTAAGTGGATGGTCTCTACAGGAGGTGGAAACGGTACAGCCACATCTTACTAAGTGGATGGGTCTCTACAGGAGGTGGAAACGGTACAGCCACATCTTACTAAGTGGATGGTCTCTACAGGAGGTGGAAACGGTACAGCCACATCTTACTAAGTGGATGGTCTCTACAGGAGGTGGAAACAGTACAGCCACATCTTACTAAGTGGATGGTCTCTACAGGAGGTGGAAACGGTACAGCCACATCGTACTAAGTGGATGGTCTCTACAGGAGGTGGAAACGGTACAGCCACATCTTACTAAGTGGATGGTCTCTACAGGAGGTGGAAACGGTACAGCCACATCTTACTAAGTGGATGGTCTCTACAGGAGGTGGAAACGGTACAGCCAAATGGTTACCTGAATAGTAGCAATATCAGATAGTGTCAAAATAAATAATATAAAATACAGTATATACAATAACAATATCAATGTTTTACCTTTATTTAACTAGGCAAGTCAGTTAAGAACAAATTCTTATTTTCAATGACGGCCTACTAGGGAACAGTGGGTTAACTTCCTTGTTCCGTGGCAGAAGGACAGATTTTTACCTTGTCAGCTCGGGGATTCAATCTTGCAACCTTTTGGTTACTAGTCCAACGCTCTAACCACTCGGCTACCTGCCGCTGATATCAATAATGATATCAGTGATAGATGAGGTAGTTATATGCCTACAATCAGGGGTAAAGTGGCTGTATTATGTCTGTCAAAGGAAAAAACCTTCAAACTCAATCTTGTAATTTTCAAACCTGTCTGATAAAAACCTGTTCTGCAGAAATAAAATCACATTCTGGGAATTAGCATTGGCCTTGTCCTCTCTCTCTCTCTCTCTCTCTCTCTCTCTCTCTCTCTCTCTCTCTCTCTCTCTCTCTCTCTCTCTCTCTCTCTCTCTCTCTCTCTCTATCTCTCTCTCTCTCTCTCTCTCTCTCTCTCTCTCTCTCTCTCTCACCCTTTCTCTCTCTCACACCTTCACTCCCTCTCACTCTCTCTGTCCTGTCTTATCTTCCTGTCTCTGGGGATATGAGCGGTACCAGAGGGGACTCATCATGGTCTTCCAGACATGAGCCATCCATCACAGAGCCGCTCCATTGCCCAGCTAGAGATGGGGACAGGATATAAGGGGAAAGTAATCGAGCCCTGATATGTCCGATATGAACGGCGGTGCTTGTGTTGTAGGTGAATGGCTTTTCCTCTTTCCTTTCACAGGCAGACTTTACAAAAAAGTCCCTGAGATAGCCCTTTATCTGGGTTGTTATGGAGGGGGAAAGAGGAGGGGGAGGAGAAACGATGGGGGAAGGAGAGAAGAGAGAGAGGAGGGAAAGAGGAGGGGGAGGAGAAACGATGGGGGAAGGAGAGAAGAGAGAGGGAGGGAGAAAGGAGGGAGAGAGGAGGGAGAGAAGAGGGGGAGGAGAAACAATGGGGGAGGAGAGAAGAGAGAGAGGAGGGAAAGAGGAGGGGGAGGAGAAACGATGGGGGAAGGAGAGAAGAGAGAGGGAGGGAGAAAGGAGGGAGAGAGGAGGGAGAGAAGAGGGGGAGGAGAAACAATGGGGGAAGGAGAGAAGAGAGAGGGAGGGAGAAAGGAGGGAGAGAGGAGGGAGAGAAGAGGGGGAGGAGAAACAATGGGGGAGGAGAGAAGAGAGAGAGGAGGGAAAGAGGAGCGAGAGGAGAAAAAATGGGGGAAGGAGAGAAGAGAGAGGGAGGGAGAGAGGAGGGAGAGAGGAGGGGGAGGAGAAACAATGGGGGACGAGTGAAGAGAGAGAGGAGGGAAAGAGGAGCGGGAGGAGAAAAAATGGGGGAAGGAGAGAAGAGAGAGGGAGGGAGAGAGGAGGGAGAGAGCAGGGGGAGGAAAACGATGGAGGGAGGAAAGAAGAGAGAGGGAGGGAGAGAGGAGGGAGAGAGGAGGGGGAGGAAATACGATGGAGGAAGGAGAGAAGAAAGTGGGAGGGAGAGAGGAGGGGGAGGAAATACGATGGAGGAAGGAGAGAAGAAAGAGGGAGGGAGAGAGGCCCAAGGGAGCATTCAGCACAGGGGATGTTGTAACACAGCACCAGTTCCTCTCCTCCTCTCCTCCTCTCCTCCTCTCCTCCTCCAAACAGTGTTTGTTCTCCCAGAGATCAGAGGACAGTGTTTGGGCTCCCAGAGATCAGAGGACAGTGATTTGTCTCCCAGAGATCAGAGGACAGTGATTTGTCTCCCAGAGATCAGAGGACAGTGTTTGGGCTCCCAGAGATCAGAGGACAGTGATTTGTCTCCCAGAGATCAGAGGACAGTGATTTGTCTCCCAGAGATCAGAGGACAGTGTTTGGTCTCCCATAGAGATCAGAGGACAGTGTTTGGTCTCCCATAGAGATCAGAGGACAGTGTTTGGTCTCCCATAGAGATCAGAGGACAGTGTTTGGTCTCCCATAGAGATCAGAGGACAGTGTTTGGTCTCCCATAGAGATCAGAGGACAGTGTTTGGTCTCCCATAGAGATCAGAGGACAGTGTTTGGTCTCCCATAGAGATCAGAGGACAGTGTTTGGTCTCCCATAGAGATCAAAGGACAGTGATTTGTCTCCCAGAGATCAGAGGACAGTGTTTGGTCTCCCATAGAGATCAGAGGACAGTGTTTAGTCTCCCATAGAGATCAGAGGACAGTGTTTGGTCTCCCATAGAGATCAGAGGACAGTGTTTGGTCTCCCATAGAGATCAGAGGACAGTGTTTGGTCTCCCATAGAGATCAGAGGACAGTGTTTGGTCTCCCATAGAGATCAGAGGACAGTGTTTGGTCTCCCATAGAGATCAAAGGACAGTGATTTGTCTCCCAGAGATCAGAGGACAGTGTTTGGTCTCCCATAGAGATCAGAGGACAGTGTTTGGTCTCCCATAGATCAGAGGACAGTGTTTGGTCTCCCAGAGTTCAGAGGACAGTGTTTGGTCTCCCAGAGTTCAGAGGACGGTGTTTTGTCTCCCAGAGATCAGAGGACAGTGTTTGGTCTCCCAGAGATCAGAGGACAGTGTTTGGTCTCCCATAGAGATCAGAGGACAGTGTTTGGTCTCCCATAGAGATCAAAGGACAGTGGTTTGTCTCCCAGAGATCAGAGGACAGTGTTTGGTCTCCCATAGAGATCAGAGGACAGTGTTTGGTCTCCCATAGAGATCAGAGGACAGTGTTTGGTCTCCCATAGAGATCAGAGGACAGTGTTTGGTCTCCCATAGAGATCAGAGGACAGTGTTTGGTCTCCCATAGAGATCAGAGGACAGTGTTTGGTCTCCCATAGAGATCAGAGGACAGTGTTTGGTCTCCCATAGAGATCAAAGGACAGTGATTTGTCTCCCAGAGATCAGAGGACAGTGTTTGGTCTCCCATAGAGATCAGAGGACAGTGTTTGGTCTCCCATAGATCAGAGGACAGTGTTTGGTCTCCCAGAGTTCAGAGGACAGTGTTTGGTCTCCCAGAGTTCAGAGGACGGTGTTTTGTCTCCCAGAGATCAGAGGACAGTGTTTGGTCTCCCAGAGATCAGAGGACAGTGTTTGGTCTCCCATAGATCAGAGGACAGTGTTTGGTCTCCCAGAGATCAGAGGACAGTGTTTGGTCTCCCAGAGATCAGAGGACAGTGTTTGGTCTCCCAGAGATCAGAGGACAGTGTTTGGTCTCCCATAGAGATCAGAGGACAGTGTTTGGTCTCCCAGAGATCAGAGGACAGTGTTTGGTCTCCCATAGAGATCAGAGGACAGTGTTTGGTCTCCCAGAGATCAGAGGACAGTGTTTGGTCTCCCATAGATCAGAGGACAGTCTTTGGTCTCCCAGAGATCAGAGGACAGTGTTTGGTCTCCCAGAGATCAGAGGACAGTGTTTGGTCTCCCATAGATCAGAGGACAGTGTTTGGTCTCCCATAGAGATCAGAGGACAGTGTTTGGTCTCCCATAGATTAGAGGACAGTGTTTGGTCTCCCATAGTGATCAAAGGACAGTGTTTGGTCTCCCAGAGATCAGAGGACAGTGATTTGTCTCCCATAGAGATCAAAGGACAGTGATTTGTCTCCCATAGAGATCAGAGGACAGTGTTTGGTCTCCCATAGAGATCAGAGGACAGTGTTTGGTCTCCCATAGAGATCAGAGGACAGTGATTTGTCTCCCAGAGATCAGAGGACAGTGTTTGGTCTCCCAGAGATTAGAGGACAGTGTTTGGTCTCCTAAAGATCAGAGGACAGTGTTTGGTCTCCCATAGAGATCAGAGGACAGTGTTTGGTCTCCCATAGAGATCAGAGGACAGTGATTGGTCTCCCATAGAGATCAGAGGACAGTGTTTGGTCTCCCATAGAGATCAGAGGACAGTGTTTGGTCTCCCATAGAGATCAGAGGACAGTGATTGGTCTCCCATAGAGATCAG
>NW_026600538.1:75000-97500 GCF_029448725.1 Salvelinus fontinalis
AACACCACATATTCGTTTAACCATTTATTAGAACGTAAATAACAATAGATTAGGTCTTGGCGTTAGGTTCTGCAGCTACAGGACAGCTCACTGTCATAGCAACGCTCAATCATTACCATAATAATAAACTAGAGGCAGTGAGCGAGATATAGCTAGCTATACCAATCCCCAACATACTGCATCAGAACCAGACGCCAGACGCCAAACGCCAAACACTGAATAATGTGTATGGCAGCCAGGCACCATTTCTGAGAGCTTCTCAAATAGACCAGTGACGATGTAACTGTGTGTGGGCGGCAGGCTGTACTGACTCCGCTTAATTACTCTGTAGCGCTGCTAGTCTGAAGTTTTAGGGGGCAGGTCGGTGTGAGGTCAGAACCTTCTTGAACACACAGTCACAGAAGGATGCTAGACGTATACACTGCGACGTCTAGGCCCCTAATGGACTTTGTTTTTAGGCTGTCGGATGAATCTCTGAGATTGTGAGTGCCTAAATTACATCTCTCGCTCTCTCTCCATCCATCTCTCTTTCACTGCTCTCTTTTCCCCAGCAACAAGTTAACTCTACGCTCTCATCTACCTCACCTTCTCTCTCCTTCAGTGTAGTCTCTCTCTCTCTCTCTCACACACACTGTCTCTCTCACTGTCTCTCTCTCTCTCTCAGTGCAACACGTTAGCGCTCTTCTTATGATGCCAATTAGTGTAACTGAAATTGTTTCCATGGTGACTGAGGTGCTAATAATAACAGACACCCCCACTGCGAGGGCTGGACTGGGAACAGACTGAACACACACACACACACACACACACACACACACACACACACACACACACACACACACACACACACACACACACACACACACACACACACACACACACACACACACACACACACACACACACACACACACACACACACGAGCCGCATACAGTAGATATACCACCTACATGCCTAGAGACATCTCTCTCAAACCGCTTCCCTCTCACTCTCCCTTTCTCTCCTTGTTAGCTGTGGATAGAGTGATCAATGTGACAGAGGAACAGATGGAGAGGTGAAGAGGGGCAGGACTCCAGGGTTTTGGGTTGTTTAGGAGAGTGTATGTTATGTGGAGCAGAGTACAAGAGAACCAACAGAACACACTCAACCCCCCCCCCCAACCTCAGATAGACAGAACATTGATGTACAGGAGGAGTGAGAAGGGTGTGACGTTGGCTGTGGAGGGGACAAAGTGACAGAACAGCCCCAGAGCAGCTGAGTCCTCTCACCTCCCCCTATTCCCTCCGTATTTCATCCTTTCTCACTTCTTCCCTCTCCTCTAATACTCTCTATCTTCTCTAACCTCCCTCCATACCTTTTCTCTAACCTCCCTCGATAACTCTTCTCTAACCTTCCTCCATACCTCTTCTCTAACCTCCCTCCATAACTCTTCTCTAACCTTCCTCCATACCTCTTCCCTAATCTCCCTCCATAACTCTTCTCTAACCTTCCTCCATACCTCTTCCCTAATCTCCCTCCATACCTCTTCTCTAACCTCCCTCCATACCTCTTCTCTAACCTCCCTCCATAACTCTTCTCTAACCTCCCTCCATACCTCTTCTCTAACCTCCCTCCATACCTCTTCTCGAACCTCCCTCCATAACTCTTCTCTAACCTCCCTCCATACCTCTTCTCTAACATCCCTCGATAACTCTTCTCTAATCTCCTCCATAACTCTTCTCGAACCTCCCTCCATACCTCTTCTCTAATCTCCCTCGATAACTCTTCTCTAATCTCCCTCGATAACTCTTCTCTAATCTTCCTCCATACCTCTCTCTCTGCTCGGCAGCTACTCTCCTCTGTGGTGACCTTTCTGTTTTTCGTGAAGGCCCTCAGGGTGAGAGCTGCAGCTTTTACCGCCGGACCAGCTCCCACAGGGAGGGACAGCTTTTACCGCCGGACCAGCTCCCACAGGGAGGGACAGTTTTTACCGCAGGACCAGCTCCCACAGGGAGGGACAGCTTTTACCGCCGGACCAGCTCCCACAGGGAGGGACAGCTTTTACCGCCGGACTAGAGTAGTGTCAGTAGTGTGCGACACTCTAAAGTTGCCTGTGCTTAGCTCCATTCAGGTTGTTTTCTTGGCTGAGAATTTATCACACAGTTTGTGAGCTCTCCAAACAACGTACTGTATGTAGCCTGTCTTTTTACTGTTGTTTTATTTCTTTACTTACCTATTGTTCACCTAACACCTTTTTTGCACTAGTGGTTAGAGCCTGTAAGTAAGCATTTCACTGTAAGGTCTACACCTGTCGTATTCGGCGCACGTGACAAATAAACTTTGATTTGATTTGAGAATGAAAATGGCATGAATGTATATTATACTTAATGAATTATCAACATTTCTGTCACCAAATATATGTTGGGATTAACAGTAACTTTACTGATTAATATGTATTTCACGGGGCACAAACTTCCCAGGATGGGCCTTTGTTGAAGCAGGTAAGGGAGCATTCTCTCCCGAACGATGCACAGTGGACACTGGGGTTGTCTCCAGATCCCCCAGCAGTGACACAACTTCCGTGCCACACCCAGCAAAATGTTGTAGTGTAGTAATTTTCTCTCCAAGCCCTGGAGAAAGGGTCAGAGCAGACCCTTTTCTCTCCAAGCCCTGGGGAAAGGGTCAGAGCAGACCCTTTTCTCTCCAAGCCCTGGGGAAAGGGTCACAGCAGACCCTTTTCTCTCCAAGCCCTGGGGAAAGGGTCAGAGCAGACCCTTTTCTCTCCAAGCCCTGGGGAAAGGGTCAGAGCAGACCCTTTTCTCTCCAAGCCCTGGGGAAAGGGTCAGAGCAGACCCTTTTCTCTCCAAGCCCTGGGGAAAGGGTCACAGCAGACCCTTTTCTCTCCAAGCCCTGGGGAAAGGGTCAGAGCAGACCCTTTTCTCTCCAAGCCCTGGGGAAAGGGTCACAGCAGACCCTTTTCTCTCCAAGCCCCGGGGAAAGGGTCAGAGCAGACCCTTTTCTCTCCAAGCCCCGGGGAAAGGGTCAGAGCAGACCCTTTTCTCTCCAAGCCCCGGGGAAAGGGTCAGAGCAGACCCTTTTCTCTCCAAGCCCCGGGGAAAGGGTCAGAGCAGACCCTTTTCTCTCCAAGCCCTGGGGAAAGGGTCAGAGCAGACCCTTTTCTCTCCAAGCCCTGGGGAAAGGGTCAGAGCAGACCCTTTTCTCTCCAAGCCCTGGAGAAAGGGTCAGAGCAGACACTTTTCTCTCCAAGCCCTGGGGAAAGGGTCAGAGCAGACACTTTTCTCTCCAAGCCCTGGAGAGAGCTCAGTCATAATCCATTCAGTGTCTGTTAATGTTTGGTTGAAAACCTCAAACACCCCATCATAGGGCAAACACTCCTGCAGACACTCCTAGGAACAACAGAGGAGCGGGAAGGAGATAGTTGGGCCTCCAACACGGTGTCCTCACCAGGGCCCGACTGGTTAACTTGACCCCGCCCTTATAAATCAAAATCAAATAGTACAGGCAGAGTTGTACCAGATTATACAACTCCGCCTGTACTATTATATACCACGTGCTTCTACACCTGCATTGCTTGCTGTTTGGGGTTTTAGGCTGGGTTTCTGTACAGCACTTCGAGATATTAGCTGATGTACGAAGGGCTATATAAAATAAACTTGATTGATTGATTGATTATTCACTTAGCCTACCACAGAGATGAAAAGCATTTTTTCCCACTTTTTATGGAAACCCGAAGGCGTCATACCTAACTGCTCCAGTGGCTTTCCACAGCCTCTCTACACACACTGCTGCCCAGTCCATGGTACTGACACGACACAGCGGAGATACAGATTTATTTTGCGCCAACATGTCACACAATCAGTTACATTTTTTAGCTATTTTTATATAGGGACATAAAACTAAAAGTGAAGGAGCTCAAGTGTCAACAGAGGAGGCTAAGCCCCCTTTAGCCACTTGGTGGAGACGGGTACATCTGTCAACTAGGTTCGTATTGTGGAGTAACTACAACGTTGTTGATCCATCCTCAGTTTTCTCCTATCACAGCCATTAAACTCTCTAACTGTTTTAAAGTAACCATTGGCCTTATGGTGAAAACCCCGAACGGTTTCCTTCCTCTACGGCAACTGAGTTAGGAAAGACGCCTGTCTCTTTGTAGTGAATGGGTGTATCGATACACCATCCAAAGTGTAATTAATAACTTCACCATGTTCAAAGGGATTTTCAATGTCTGCTTTTGTTTTGTTTTACCCATCTACCAACAGGTGCCCTTCTTTACGGGGCATTGGAAACCTCCCTGGTATATGTGGTTGAGTCTGTGTTTGAAATGAACCGCTTGACTCAGGGACATTACAGATAATTGTATGTGTACAGAGATGACGTAGCCATTCAAAAATCATGTTTAACACTATTACTGCACAAATAGTGAGGTTATGCAACTTATTATGTGACTTGTTAACACATCTTTACTCCTGAACATATCTAGGCTTGTCATAACAAAGGGGTTGAATACTTATTGACTCAAGATATTTCATCTTTTCATTTTGGTTTATAATTGTAAACATTTTGATAAACATCATTCCAATTTGTAATTATGGGGTATTGTTTGTAAGCCAGTGACAAAACATCTACATTTAATCCATTCAAAATTCAGGCTGTACCACAACAAAATGTGAAAAAGTCAAGGAGTGTGAATACTTTCTGAAGGCTCTGTAGCTGTAACTGCCATGTGCTATTATGCCTCTGCCAAAAATGTTTCAAACAAACACACAGGGAGCAATGCTATTCTGTTCATACTGTTTCCCTGACAACAGAGATGTTTCTGTATTTAACTAGGCAAGTCAGTTAAGAACAAATTCTTATTTACAATGACGGCCTACCCCAGCCGACACTGGGCCAATTGTGCACCGCCCTATAGGACACCCAATCACAGCCGAAGGTGATGCAGGGACTGCAGTTGACACCTCTAGCACTGAGATGCAGTGCCTTAGACCACTGCGCCACTCGGGAGCCCGTACGTGTGGGGGAGGGTGTGTGTGTATGTGTGTGTGTCTTTGTCCGTGTGTGTGCTCTTCAAAACTCGTCTCGAAACTGTGAAAAGAATCTCATAATAAAAGCCATCGAGTCAAACAGAATCACGCTGTCATCTTAACCAAGGCCACAGACAGACAGACAGACAGACAGACAGACAGACAGACAGACAGACAGACAGACAGACAGACAGACAGACAGACAGACAGACAGACAGAAAGGCAGGCAGACAGACAGACAGACAGACAGACAGACAGACAGACAGACGTTTTATTCTGGCAGTTACCTGTTAGATTCTGGCAGTTACCTGTTCTATTCTGGCAGTTACCTGTTCTATTCTGGCAGTTACCTGTTCTATTCTGGCAGTTACCTGTTCTATTCTGGCAGTTACCTGTTCTATTCTGGCAGTTACCTGTTCTATTCTGGCAGTTACCTGTTCTATTCTGGCAGTTACCTGTTCTATTCTGGCAGTTACCTGTTCTATTCTGGCAGTTACCTGTTCTATTCTGGCAGTTACCTGTTCTATTCTGGCAGTTACCTGTTTTATTCTGGCAGTTACCTGTTTTATTCTGGCAGTTACCTGTTTTATTCTGGCAGTTACCTGTTTTATTCTGGCAGTTACCTGTTTTATTCTGGCAGTTACCTGTTCTATTCTGGCAGTTACCTGTTCTATTCTGGCAGTTACCTGTTCTATTCTGGCAGTTACCTGTTCTATTCTGGCAGTTACCTGTTCTATTCTGGCAGTTACCTGTTCTATTCTGGCAGTTACCTGTTCTATTCTGGCAGTTACCTGTTAGATTCTGGCAGTTACCTGTTCTATTCTGGCAGTTACCTGTTTTATTCTGGCAGTTACCTGTTTTATTCTGGCAGTTACCTGTTAGATTCTGGCAGCTACCTGTTAGATTCTGGCAGTTACCTGTTCTATTCTGGCAGTTACCTGTTCTATTCTGGCAGTTACCTGTTCTATTCTGTCAGTTACCTGTTCTATTCTGGCAGTTACCTGTTAGATTCTGGCAGTTACCTGTTAGATTCTGGCAGTTACCTGTTCTATTCTGGCAGTTACCTGTTAGATTCTGGCAGTTACCTGTTCTATTCTGGCAGTTACCTGTTTTATTCTGGCCGTTACCTGTTCTATTCTGGCAATTACCTGTTCTATTCTGGCCGTTACCTGTTAGATTCTGGCAGTTACCTGTTCTATTCTGGCAGTTACCTGTTAGATTCTGGCAGTTACCTGTTCTATTCTGGCCGTTACCTGTTCTATTCTGGCAGTTACCTGTTCTATTCTGGCAGTTACCTGTTCTATTCTGGCAGTTACCTGTTCTATTCTGTCAGTTACCTGTTCTATTCTGGCAGTTACCTGTTTTATTCTGGCAGTTACCTGTTCTATTCTGGCAGTTACCTGTTCTATTCTGGCAGTTACCTGTTCTATTCTGGCAGTTACCTGTTCTATTCTGGCAGTTACCTGTTCTATTCTGTCAGTTACCTGTTCTATTCTGGCAGTTACCTGTTCTATTCTGGCAGTTACCTGTTCTATTCTGGCAGTTACCTGTTCTATTCTGGCAGTTACCTGTTCTATTCTGTCAGTTACCTGTTCTATTCTGGCAGTTACCTGTTCTATTCTGGCAGTTACCTGTTCTATTCTGGCAGTTACCTGTTCTATTCTGGCAGTTACCTGTTCTATTCTGGCAGTTACCTGTTCTATTCTGGCAGTTACCTGTTCTATTCTGGCAGTTACCTGTTCTATTCTGGCAGTTACCTGTTCTATTCTGTCAGTTACCTGTTCTATTCTGGCAGTTACCTGTTCTATTCTGGCAGTTACCTGTTCTATTCTGTCAGTTACCTGTTCTATTCTGGCAGTTACCTGTTCTATTCTGTCAGTTACCTGTTCTATTCTGGCAGTTACCTGTTTTATTCTGGCAGTTACATGTTTTATTCTGGCAGTTACCTGTTTTATTCTGGCAGTTACATGTATGCGACAGAGAAAAAGAAAGAGAACTAGACAGGGGAGAGAAAAACAGAAAGAGAGAGAGAGGAACGTGAGGGAGATGAAAAAGTTAAAAGTGATTGAGAGAGGGAGAGAAGAGCTAAGAGAAAATAGAGGGAGAAAAACTTTCCTGATATTGCTTGGAGACAACTTAGGAAAACATGTTCTGATGCATCATTTATAGTTGCTTCATTGTGTGTGTGTGTGTGTGTGTGTGTGTGTGTGTGTGTGTGTGTGTGTGTGTGTGTGTGTGTGTGTGTGTGTGTGTGTGTGTGTGTGTGTATAGCAAAGAATGAAACCTGAAGGTGTGTGTGTGTCAGGTTCATTAATGAAAGGACATGTTTTATGGGAACGATGGATTCACATCTCACTGGAACCTTCCGTCAGCTATCCACACACACACCATCTTTCTGCTATTAAGACCAGCACATGCATGCACTGACAAGAGACAGCGAGAGAGAGAGAGAGAGAGAGCGAAAGAGAGATAGCGAGCAAGATAGAGAGATAGAAAGAGAGGGAGGGAGAGGGAGAGAGAAAGACAAAAAGAATGAGAGCGAGAGAAAGAAAGAGAGAGAGAGAGAGGGGGAGAGAGAGAGGGGTGAGAGCGAGAGAGAGGCTATTAAAGAAAGACAGATCGATCAGACAGAGCGATGGACAGATGAGGTAAAAAGATGGATAGATGGAAAAGGAAAGGAGTGAGAGAATCTGCAGATCAATCTTTTCTCCAGAGAAAAAATTAAGGATTTATTTTGAATTAGAAAAGCGCAGAGAGGAGGAGAGAGAGAGGAGAGGGAAAGGAGAGGGGGAGGAGAGGAAAGAAATAGAGGAGAGGAATGAGGAGAGAAACGGGAGAGAAGGGGAGAAAGCATGGATAGGAGAGGTGAATTGAAAGATGGATGTAGATGGACGAGATGGAGGGGAGATGGAAGAGAAGGGAGAGATGGAGGAGAGGGGACGAGAGATGGAAGAGAAGGGAGAGATGGAGGAGAGATGGAGGAGAGGGGAGAGATGGAGGAGAGATGGAGGAGAGATGGAGGAGAGATGGAGGAGAGATGGAGGAGAGATGGGAGAAAGGGAGAAATAAGAGAGATGGGGAGAGATGGAGGAGGGGGGAGAGATGGGGAGAGATGGAGGAGAGATGGAAGAAAGGGAGAGATGGAGGAGAGGGAGAGATGGAGGAGAGGGGAGAGATTCGAGGAGAGATGGAGGAGAGGGACAGATGGAGGAGAGATGGAGGAGAGGGAGAGATGGAAGAGAGATGTAGGAGAGGGAGAGATGGAGGAGAGGGACAGATGGAGGAGAGATGGAGGAGAGGGAGAGATGGAGGAGAGGGAGAGATGGAGGAGAGGGAGAGATTCGAGGAGAGATGGAGGAGAGGGACAGATGGAGGAGAGATGGAGGAGAGGGAGAGATGGAGGAGAGGGACAGATGGAGGAGAGATGGAGGAGAGGGAGAGATGGAGGAGAGATGGAGGAGAGGGAGAGATGGAGGAGAGGGACAGATGAAGGAGAGATGGAGGAGAGGGAGAGATGGAGGAGAGGGACAGATGGAGGAGAGATGGAGGAGAGGGACAGATGGAGGAGAGATGGAGGAGAGGGAGAGATGGAGGAGAGATGGAGGAGAGGGAGAGATGGAGGAGAGGGGAGAGATGGAGGAGAGGGAGAGATGGAGGAGAGGGGAGAGATGGAGGAGAGGGAGAGATGGAGGAGAGGGAGAGATGGAGGAGAGGGAGAGATGGAGGAGAGGGAGAGATGGAGGAGAGGGAGAGATTCGAGGAGAGATGGAGGAGAGGGAGAGATGGAGGAGAGATGGAGGAGAGGGAGAGATTCGAGGAGAGATGGAGGAGAGGGAGAGATGGAGGAGAGATGGAGGAGAGGGGAGAGATTCGAGGAGAGATGGAGGAGAGGGGAGAGATGGAAGAAAGGGAGAGATGGAGGAGAGGGGAGAGATGGAAGAAAGGGAGAGATGGAGGAGAGGGACAGATGGAGGAGAGATGGAGGAGAGGGAGATGGAGGAGAAATGGAGGAGAGGGGAGCGATGGAGGAGAGATGGAGGAGAGGGGCGAGATTGAGGGGAGAAGGAGGAGAGGGGAGAGATGGAGGATAGATTGGGGCGGCAGGTAACCGAGCATTGGGCCAGTAACTGAAAGGTTGCTGGATCGAATCCCGAGCTGACAAGGTAAAAATCTGTTGTTCTGCCCCTGAACAAGGCAGTTAACCCACTGTTCCCCAGTAGGCTCTCATTGTAAATAAGAATTTGTTCTTAACTGACTTGCCTAGTAAAAATAGATGGAGAAGAGGAGTTGAGACGGGCGATGGAAGAGAAGTGAGCAGGAAAGCAATATTGATGGATAGAAGCTGTCAGGTCCATTTCCTGAGGACCAGTAGAGGAGACAACCGATTTAAATCAGAGCGATCACTTCTGATTCAAGTCAAAATGTGACGTTTTTGCAGGTGCCCAGGATGTCAGGAGACACCCTCAAAACCGTCCACTAGGAGGTAAATATGTAAAACATGTGTCCGGCGCAGGGATTGGACCTGTTTAGACCACTGTGGTGTCCGTCCACAATGAGTTAGCAAGGCAAGTCTTAATTCATGTCTAAACTGAACCTGGAGTACATTGTCTGTTTTATCCCTATCGCAAACCTTCATCCTTAACTTAACCAATAGGAATGAATGCCTTAACTTCAAATGTAGTTGTTTCTTTGTGCCTAATATGCTTAAATGGTCTGTAGTTTATGAGGGAGCTGTGTGCATAATATGCCTAAATGGTCTGTAGTTGATGAGGGAGCAGTTTGACTAATATGCTTAAATGGTCTGTAGTTTATGAGGGAGCTGTGTGCCTAATATGCCTAAATGGTCTGTAGTTGATGAGGGAGCAGTTTGACTAATATGCTTAAATGGTCTGTAGTTGATGAGGGAGCTGTGTGCCTAATATGCCTAAATGGTCTGTAGTTTATGAGGGAGCTGTGTGCATAATATGCCTAAATGGTCTGTAGTTGATGAGGGAGCTGTGTGCATAATATGCCTAAATGGTCTGTAGTTGATGAGGGAGCTGTGTGCATAATATGCCTAAATGGTCTGTAGTTGATGAGGGAGCTGTGTGCATAATATGCCTAAATGGTCTGTAGTTGATGAGGGAGCTGTGTGCATAATATGCCTAAATGGTCTGTAGTTGATGAGGGAGCTGTTTGCCTAATATGCCTAAATGGTCTGTAGTTGATGAGGGAGCTGTGTGCATAATATGCCTAAATGGTCTGTAGTTGATGAGGGAGCTGTTTGACTAATATGCCTAAATGGTCTGTAGTTGATGAGGGAGCTGTGTGCATAATATGCCTAAATTGTCTGTAGTTGATGAGGGAGCTGTGTACCTAATATGCCTGAATGGTCTGTAGTTTATGAGGGAGCAGTTTGCCTAAATACAGCACGTCGGAAGATTAAGTCAAAAATAGACGTTTATCCAAGGAGTCTGTGATATCTTGTTGGATTGGACACACAGACACAGACACACAGACACACAGACACAGACACACACACACACACACACACACACACACACACACATACACATACACACACACACACACACACACACACACACACACACACACACACACACACACACACACACACACACACACACACACAGACACAGACACAGACACAGACACAGACACAGACACACACACACACACACACACACACACACACACACACACACACACACACACACACACACACACACACACACACACACACAGACACACAGACACACACGTTGTCAGTGTAGACAGAATATTACCGGGCTCCTCCTTGGAACAGGCATTAATAAACCACATCCGGTCAGATGTGGTTAGAATAGGGAAGATCTAAAAACGATCTGATTGATAATGATGGTAGTTGATGTGCCTGTTTAACATGCTGCCTAGCTCTCTGCACTGTGTGTGTGTGTGTGTGTGTGTGTGTGTGTGTGTGTGTGTGTGTGTGTGTGTGTGTGTGTGTGTGTGTGTGTGTGTGTGTGTGTGTGTGTGTGTGTGTGTGTGTGTGTGTGTGTGTGTGTGTGTGTGTGTGTGTAGCATGCTGGCTAACCCTCTGCACAGGTGCTACGAGGTTTAACATCATGAGATTGATAACTAGATGTGCTGGAGGGGAAATTAGATTGTTCTAGAATAGTAATATCCAGCTATAATGTAATGTCATAATAAAACGGTGTAATATAATACTGCACGGTAGAATAAACAGTAATGTGATTATGTAAAGCAATATGATGTAATGTTTCTGCTTGTTTGTGTGGGGGTGGGGGGGGGGGGGGGAGAGAGAGAGAGAGAGAGAGAGAGAGAGAGAGAGAGAGAGAGAGAGAGAGAGAGAGAGAGAGAGAGAGAGAGAGAGAGAGAGAGAGAGAGAGAGAGAGAGAGAGAGAGAGAAACCCAAAGCCAAGGAGAGTCAAATGTCAGAAAACTGTTTACAGTTTATCGTCTTAAAGACAGTTTTTACTTGGCAGTCGGTTTGTACTAGCCCAAGGTAAAGGTGTGTGTATCACCGGCCTTCTAGGCGTCACTGAGCTGCATCGTCACCACCAACCCCGGACTGTCTTGTCTCATTGCGCACACCTGGTTCCAATTCCCCCTGATTAGTATGTTATACTGTATATGTGCCCTCGGTTCCCCATTGTCTTGTCGGTTTATTCCCCATGTCCGTTGGTCCCGTGAGTACCTGTGCTCTGTTGATCAGACACAGAGTCTGTTGTAATTTTTGTAAAGCCTTTATTACAGCAAATAGTAAAACGGTCGAATGCATTCGCCGAAATGGAGCGGTTTATTCATTGTTCACGCTATTTATTCAAGGTTCGCTGTGTTATTTCATTTGAACTAAAATGCTTGATTGCATTTCAAATCGTGAATGACTCGTATGTGGTGTGATGACATGAACAAATGAATGACAGATAGAGTAGTGTAGCCTATATAAGTATTGAAATATAGGCCTCAGTAAGTTACAGTATTAAGACTCAACAGGACTCTGAGTTCTACAGCTGAATGGTGGTTATACTATACTATACTAACCCTACTAATGATAACGACATGACTTATATAGTGATGATCACACTAATAATAGTACTAATAACAATAAGAAGCAGATCAAGAAAAAATAGCGTTATTATTATACTTATAAATAAAACATTTCGGACAATTTGGAACAGTGTAAAAAAAACTAAATGAATAATAAATAATACCAGAGAGGCTGTTCTAATGGAAACACGTCTAAAAACTTTACTACAGCATAGAAAATATTAAAAACTGCTGAATTTGTGAAATTGTTTATCCGAAATGTTGTGGTTGAGTGAGGATTGGTGCTGACGGAATCAGTAAGCTATTAAACAGACACTCAAACAGCCAACAGAAGCAGGATCTGTATTATTTCTGTAGATCTGTATGGATGATTTATAAAGCCAGGCACATTTATCAGTTAGGCTATTGATTACAGACCTAATTACATTGGGGCTTCCTCTCTCCTCACTTTTCTTAGACAATTAAGGCAAGGACTGTTTTCTCGTCTCTGCTGCCTCCGCCAGATTGTTCTCAACACCAATACGCTGGTTTACTTTGCTATTATGCACATAGCAACATGGTCTAGGAAATGGCCCCAATTCAACAGCGCACTGATATTTCAGAACCGCGGACAGCGACCGCTATCAAACGTTGGAGAAAGCGCATTTGTTAAAATGTTAAAATATATTTAATTAGTGTTGAACCGTTCTTACATAATATAAACATATACAATTTCAGTAGCGCATGTTTTAGACAGACGGACTGTGTCATCCCCACGGCCTCCACAATGGATCAGTCCACTCAGACAGGAACCAATCAGAAAGGTGTCCTCTACTGCTCGACTAAAGAAATCTTGGTCGACCAACAGCCTATCGACCAAACAATCGACCAGTTGACACAATGTGGTCAGCCCTACAACACACCACACTACATTACAACACCACAAAACACCACCACAAACTACACCACCATACCACATCACAACACACAGGAGGAACTGACTTCTGGATAAACACTAAGGACGGAGAGCTCTCCACCCACCCACCCACCCACCCACCCACACACACACACACACACACCCACCCACCCACACCCACACCCACACCCACATCCACACACACACACACACACACACACACACACACACACACACACACACACACACACACACACACACACACACACACACAGGAGTCAACCACCATTCAGTAGAGCTCTCAAATAAAGGAATGCATTTGTGTGCATTGGCAGGTCAGAGCTGGCAAAAGATCAATCTCTACTGTCGGTGTGAAACTGGAAAAATGACAAATGCACTCAGCCATTAACTAGGAGAGCAGAAACTGTAACACTCACTCCAACACACACACACACACACACACACACACACACACACACACACACACACACACACACACACACACACACACACACACACACACACACACACACACACACACACACACACACACACACACACACACACACACACACGGTGGAAAGCTCAGTGTTTGCCTCTGCACTCTGACTCTCAGCACTAGCGGTATTGAGTGTTAACATGAAAATATCTTGGCACAAAGGATGCACAGCGGGGCAGGGCTTGAGAGAGAATACTTCACACACACACCTGACGGACTCACTACCCACTGGACACAGACAAATTCCCTTAAATTGATGACTTTTGCAAATCTAATCCGTTTTCCATGTTGATCCAGGATTTCATTTTAAACGATTTCACACACACACACACACACACACACACACACACACACACACACACACACACACACACACACACACACACACACACACACACACACACACACACACACACACACACACACACACACAAAGAAAGCCAGACAATAAATTTAACCGATGAAACAGACTAACACATGACCAATATCAGCACCTTAGAGTAGATCACGAGGAGTCTCCACACACACACACACACACACACACACACACACACACACACACACACACACAACAGCGGTCCATCAGCAGAGTCCCTACCACGGCAAAACACTGGAAACACACACACACACACTGTAGATGTGAGGCTCTGAATGTGACCTTGTGTCTGCAGTGAAACAGCAGTGAAGGCAGTATGCTGTAAGTGTATACACCTTTCCTTCTATCTGCAGATAAAGATACCTAATGTAATCTAATCTAAACAGGTGGAAATCGGTAGATAAGAAAATTGTAAATGGACAAATGCAGAAGACAAAGGTTTGTTTTCAAAAACCTAAAATCTGTAAAAAATATTCTGTGAATTAACATTGTTGATAATACAGAGTGTATAGACGTATACATGTAAGTGGCTGAGTAAAATGTTGCACTAGAATAGACTAAAG
This sequence comes from Salvelinus fontinalis, assembly GCF_029448725.1. Classification (NCBI taxonomy): domain Eukaryota; kingdom Metazoa; phylum Chordata; class Actinopteri; order Salmoniformes; family Salmonidae; genus Salvelinus; species Salvelinus fontinalis. Next base: position 89,409 of record NW_026600538.1, read on the forward strand.
GACTACACATACCAATGTCAAAGGACTACACATGCCAATGTCAAAGGACTACACATACCAATGTCAAAGGACTACACATGCCAATGTCAAAGGACTACACATACCAATGTCAAAGGACTACACATTCCAATGTCAAAGGACTACACATACCGATGTCAAAGGACTACACATACCAATGTCAAAGGACTACACATACCAATGTCAAAGGACTACACATTCCAATGTCAAAGGACTACACATACCGATGTCAAAGGACTACACATTCCAATGTCAAAGGACTACACATACCAATGTCAAAGGACTACACATACCAATGTCAAAGGACTACACATTCTAATGTCAAAGGACTATGCATACCAATGTCAAAGGACTACACATACCAATGTCAAAGGACTACGCATACCAATAACAAAGGACTACGCATACCAATAACAAAGGACTACACATACCAATGGCAAAGGACTACACATACACATAGAATCCTGACTAGAACCCCCAAAAATTATCATATTACTCCCAGTCTACCTGGCCATGCTGCTGCTCCAGTTTCAACTGTTCTGCCTGCGGCTATAGAACCCTGACCTGTTCACCGGACGTGCTACCTGTCCCAAACCTGCTGATTTCAACTCTCTAGAGACAGCAGGAGCGATAGAGATACTCTTAATGATCGGCTATGAAAAGCCAACTGACATTTACTGCTGAGGTGCTGACCTGTTGCACCATCGACAACCACTGTGATTATTATTATTTGACCCTGCTGGTCATCTATGAACATTTGAACATCTTGGCCATGTTCTGTTATTATCTCCCTCCGGCACAGCCAGAAGAGGACTGGCCACCCCTCATAGCCTGGTTCCTCTCTAGGTTTCTTCCTAGGTTCTGGCCTTTCTAGGGAGTTTTTCCCAGCCACCGTGCTTCTACACCTGCATTGCTTGCTGTTTGGGGTTTTAGGCTGGGTTTCTGTACAGAACCTTGAGATATCAGCTGATGTAAGAAGGGCTTTATAAATACATTTGATTTGATGACTACGCATACCAATGTCAAAGGACTACCCATACCAATAACAAAGGACATACCATACCAATGTCAAGGGACTACACATACCAATGTCAAAGGACTACACATGTCAATGTCAAAGGACTACACATACCAATGCCAAAGGACTACACATCCCAATGTCAAAGGACTACACATAACAATGTCAAAGGACTACACATGTCAATGTCAAAGGACTACCCATACCAATAACAAAGGACTACACATACCAATGTCAAAGGACTACACATACCAATGTCAAAGGACTACACATACCAATAACAAAGGACTACACATTTAGGCAATTTATTGATACATTTCCCAACCTTGAACATAACTGTAGATAACCAGGTTGTAATGTAACTGTAGATAACCAGGTTGTAGTGTAACTGTAGATAACCAGGTTGTAATGTAACCAGGTTGTAGTGTAACTGTAGATAACCAGGTTGTAATGTAACTGTAGATAACCAGGTTGTAATGTAACTGTAGATAACCAGGTTGTAGTGTAACTGTAGATAACCAGGTTGTAATGTAACTGTAGATAACCAGGTTGTAATGTAACTGTAGATAACCAGGTTGTAATGTAACTGTAGATAACCAGGTTGTAATGTAACTGTAGATAACCAGGTTGTAGTGTAACCATGTTGTAATGTAACTGTAGATAACCAGGTTGTAGTGTAACTGTAGATAACCAGGTTGTAATGTAACCAGGTTGTAATGTAACTGTAGATAACCAGGTTGTAGTGTAACTGTAGATAACCAGGTTGTAATGTAACCAGGTTGTAGTGTAACTGTAGATAACCAGGTTGTAGTGTAACTGTAGATAACCAGGTTGTAATGTAACTGTAGATAACCAGGTTGTAGTGTAACTGTAGATAACCAGGTTGTAATGTAACCAGGTTGTAGTGTAACTGTAGATAACCAGGTTGTAATGTAACTGTAGATAACCAGGTTGTAGTGTAACTGTAGATAACCAGGTTGTAATGTAACTATAGATAACCAGGTTGTAGTGTAACTGTAGATAACCAGGTTGTAATGTAACCAGGTTGTAGTGTAACTGTAGATAACCATGTTGTAATGTAACTGTAGATAACCATGTTGTAATGTAACTGTAGATAACCAGGTTGTAGTGTAACTGTAGATAACCAGGTTGTAATGTAACTGTAGATAACCAGGTTGTAATGTAACTGTAGATAACCAGGTTGTAATGTAACCATGTTGTAATGTAACTGTAGATAACCAGGTTGTAGTGTAACTGTAGATAACCAGGTTGTAATGTAACTGTAGATAACCAGGTTGTAGTGTAACTGTAGATAACCAGGTTGTAATGTAACCATGTTGTAGTGTAACTGTAGATAACCAGGTTGTAATGTAACCAGGTTGTAGTGTAACTGTAGATAACCAGGTTGTAATGTAACTGTAGATAACCAGGTTGTAGTGTAACTGTAGATAACCAGGTTGTAATGTAACTGTAGATAACCAGGTTGTAGTGTAACTGTAGATAACCATGGTGTCTACTGTAGTGTAACTGTAGATAACCAGGTTGTTGTGTAACTGTAGATAACCATGGTGTAATGTAACTGTAGATAACCATGTTGTAATGTAACTGTAGATAACCATGTTGTAGTGTAACTGTAGATAACCAGGTTGTAGTGTAACTGTAGATAACCAGGTTGTAGTGTAACTGTAGATAACCAGGTTGTAATGTAACTGTAGATAACCATGTTGTAATGTAACTGTAGATAACCATGTTGTAGTGTAACTGTAGATAACCAGGTTGTAGTGTAACTGTAGATAACCAGGTTGTAATGTAACTGTAGATAACCATGTTGTAATGTAACTGTAGATAACCAGGTTGTAGTGTAACTGTAGATAACCAGGTTGTAGTGTAACTGTAGATAACCATGTTGTAATGTAACTGTAGATAACCATGTTGTAGTGTAACTGTAGATAACCAGGTTGTAATGTAACCAGGTTGTAGTGTAACTGTAGATAACCAGGTTGTAATGTAACTGTAGATAACCAGGTTGTAGTGTAACTGTAGATAACCATGTTGTAATGTAACTGTAGATAACCAGGTTGTAGTGTAACTGTAGATAACCAGGTTGTAGTGTAACTGTAGATAACCATGTTGTAATGTAACTGTAGATAACCATGTTGTAGTGTAACTGTAGATAACCAGGTTGTAATGTAACCAGGTTGTAGTGTAACTGTAGATAACCAGGTTGTAATGTAACTGTAGATAACCAGGTTGTAGTGTAACTGTAGATAACCATGTTGTAGTGTAACTGTAGATAACCAGGTTGTAATGTAACTGTAGATAACCATGTTGTAGTGTAACTGTAGATAACCAGGTTGTAATGTAACCAGGTTGTAGTGTAACTGTAGATAACCAGGTTGTAATGTAACTGTAGATAACCAGGTTGTAGTGTAACTGTAGATAACCATGTTGTAATGTAACTGTAGATAACCAGGTTGTAATGTAACCAGGTTGTAGTGTAACTGTAGATAACCAGGTTGTAGTGTAACTGTAGATAACCAGGTTGTAATGTAACTGTAGATAACCAGGTTGTAGTGTAACTGTAGATAACCAGGTTGTAATGTAACTGTAGATAACCAGGTTGTAATGTAACTGTAGATAACCATGTTGTAGTGTAACTGTAGATAACCAGGTTGTAATGTAACCAGGTTGTAGTGTAACTGTAGATAACCAGGTTGTAATGTAACTGTAGATAACCAGGTTGTAGTGTAACTGTAGATAACCAGGTTGTAGTGTAACTGTAGATAACCATGGTGTCTACTGTAGTGTAACTGTAGATAACCAGGTTGTAATGTAACTGTAGATAACCAGGTTGTTGTGTAACTGTAGATAACCATGGTGTCTACTGTAGTGTAACTGTAGATAACCAGGTTGTAATGTAACTGTAGATAACCAGGTTGTAGTGTAACTGTAGATAACCATGGTGTCTACTGTAGTGTAACTGTAGATAACCATGGTGTCTACTGTAGTGTAACTGTAGATAACCATGGTGTCTACTGTAGTGTAACTGTAGATAACCAGGTTGTAATGTAACTGTAGATAACCAGGTTGTAGTGTAACTGTAGATAACCAGGTTGTAGTGTAACTGTAGATAACCAGGTTGTAGTGTAACTGTAGATAACCAGGTTGTAATGTAACTGTAGATAACCAGGTTGTAATGTAACTGTAGATAACCAGGTTGTAGTGTAACTGTAGATAACCAGGTTGTAATGTAACCAGGTTGTAATGTAACTGTAGATAACCAGGTTGTACTGTAACCAGGTTGTAATGTAACTGTAGATAACCAGGTTGTAGTGTAACTGTAGATAACCAGGTTGTAATGTAACTGTAGATAACCAGGTTGTAATGTAACTGTAGATAACCAGGTTGTAATGTAACTGTAGATAACCAGGTTGTAATGTAACTGTAGATAACCAGGTTGTAATGTAACTGTAGATAACCAGGTTGTAATGTAACTGTAGATAACCAGGTTGTAATGTAACTGTAGATAACCAGGTTGTAGTGTAACTGTAGATAACCAGGTTGTAGTGTAACTGTAGATAACCATGTTGTAATGTAACCATGTTGTTTACTGTAATATAACTCTAGGTGTGTATTGCTAATAATGAATGGCTTGAGGAACTGACAGTTACAGAGAGAGATATTAGAGATAAATAATGCAACAGATTTGTCCAACGCAGTAAAGCTCCAACGCAACAAAAACCAGGTAATGAAACTACAGAAGACAGAGAAGGTAAAGAGGGGGGAGAGATGGGGCAACGAGAGGAGGGAAAGAAGGGGAGAGAAAGAGGGGGTAGAGAGAGGGGGGAAAGAGCAGTTAGAGAGAGAAGGGAAAGAGGGGGGAGAGAGTGGGGGAGAGAAAAAGGGAAAGGGGGAGGGAAAGAGGGGGGAGAGAGAAAGGGAGAAGGGTAAGGGAAAGAGGAGAGAGAGTGAGGGGGAGAGAAAGTAGGGAAAGAGGGGGTAGAGAGATGGGGGAAAGAGGGGGTAGATAGAAGGGGAAAAGAGGGGGTAGAGAGAGGAGGGAAAGAGGGGGGAAAGAGGGGGTAGAGAGAGGAGGCAAAGAAGAGGGGAGAGAGAAGGGGAGACGGGGAGAGAAAGAGGGGGAGAGAGGAGGGGAGACGGGGAGAGAAAGAGGGGGAGAGAGAAGGGGAGGAGAGTGAAGGGGAGACGGGGAGAGAAAGACGGGGAGAGAGGAGGGGAGACGGGGAGAGAAAGAGGGGGAGAGAGGAGGGGAGACGGGGAGAGAAAGAGGGGGAGAGAGGAGGGGAGACGGGGAGAGAAAGAGGGGGAGAGAGGAGGGAGAGTGATACAAGGGGTTATCTCTCTTGCATTCCCTGTGTCCCAATATCTCTCTCTTTCTTTCTCTCTCTTTCTCTCTCTTTCTCTCTCTCGTTGCCTCTATGTTCATCTGCCCCCTGCTGTCTCTGCCCCCCACATCCCTCTCCCCCACTGTCCCTTCCTCTCCCAGCAGTATTCCTGCACTCTGCATCATAATATTACGGCTAATGTTTCTGGGCCACACTGTGCTGCACAGACACACACACAGAGACACATACACAGAGACACACACACAGAGACACATACACAGGTTAGAGGGGTTTATTGTAGCCCATCTGGGCCACACTGAGGCTCAGAAGCAATCTGTAATAGTGATGAGGAGGATAACCCTTACAGATACACACACACACTCACATATTCACAGGCCACACACACACACACACACACACACACACACACACACACACACACACACACACACACACACACACACACACACACACACACACACACACACACACACACACACACACACACACACACACACACACACACAGACCAGAGCAGCTCATTTGAGAGCAGCATTGATGTAACACAAAAGTGTGTATGTCTCAGTGTTGGTATGCTGTAATGTGTGTGTTTGTCTCAGTGTTGGTATGCCGTAGTGTGTGGGTGTATGTGTGTGTGTCTCAGTGTTGGTGTGCCGTAGTGTGTTTGTGTGTGTGTGCCGTAGTGTGTGTGTGTGTGCCATAGTGTGTGTGTGTGCCGTAGTGTGTGTGTGTGTGTGCCGTACTCTGTGTGTGTGTGTGTGTGTGTGTGTGTGTGTGTGTGTGTGTGTGTGTGTGTGTGTGTGTGTGTGTGTGTGTGTGTGTGTGTGTGTGTGTGTGTGTGTGTGTGTGTGTGTGTGTGTGTGTGTGTGTGTGTGTGTGTGTGTGGGCCGTAGTGTGTGTGTGTGTGTGTCGTAGTCTGAAACGTTTAAATTGAAGGGAAATAAACCCCCTCAGAATGAGAAAAATGTAAAGCCCTTTGAATTGAATTAAACATCTTTCAGTAGCAATTGATAGAGAAGCTTGAGGTGAGGTTTCCTTCAGGAAACACAACCCAGTGCCCTAGAACCTGTCAATCAACTATGTGTGAATGAGATCTTACAAAAACAGCCACACTCATTCAGAGATGTCACACAAACGTCCACACTCATTCAGAGATGTCACACAAACGTCCACACTCATTCAGAGATGTCACACAAACGTCCACACTCATTCAGAGATGTCACAAAATTGTCCACACTTATTCAGAGATGTCACACAAACGTCCACACTCATTCAGAGATGTCACAAAAACGTCCACACTCATTCAGAGATGTCACACAAACGTCCACACTCATTCAGAGATGTCACACAAACGTCCACACTCATACAGAGATGTCACACAAACGTCCACACTCATTCAGAGATGTCACACAAACGTCCACACTCATTCAGAGATGTCACACAAACGTCCACACTCATACAGAGATGTCACACAAACGTACACACTCATTCAGAGATGTCACACAAACGTACACACTCATTCAGAGATGTCACACAAACGTACACACTCATTCAGAGATGTCACAAAAACGTCCACACTCATTCAGAGATGTCACAAAAACGTCCACACTCATTCAGAGATGTCACAAAAACGTCCACACTCATACAGAGATATTTCATGTCAGGTATCTGCTGACAAAGAGACAGAACTGTCTGAAATGATAAAGACTGAATACTCTAAATGTCCTCTAACAGTAGTTACTGACACATGAAACGGATCAAACCAGATACCTTCAGAAAGACTGAAATGAAGAGAAACATAAGGAGAAAGAGAAGAAGGAGATATTTATATAGAAATAAAGAGAAAAAGGAGATATTTATATAGAAATAAAGAGAAAGAGAAGAAGAAGTAGATATTTATATAGAATTAAAGAGAAAGAGAAGAAGAAGCAGATATTTATATAGAAATAAAGAGAAAGAGAAGAAGAAGGAGATATTTATATAGAAATAAAGAGAAAGAGAAGAAGAAGGAGATATTTACATAGAAATAAGGAGAAAGAGAAGAAGAAGGAGATATTTATATAGAAATAAGGAGAAGGAGAAGAAGAAGGAGATATTTATATAGAAATAAGGAGAGAGAGAAAGATAGTGAAAGAGATTGTGTGTAAACAAGATCAGTAAGGTTTAGACTTTTATCACGCGTGTGTGTGTTTGTGTGTGTGTTTGTGTATGTGTTTGTGTACCTACCTCCTCCCTCAGCCGCTGCCTAGCGCTGCCCTCCGCCCGGCAAACCGCACGCATCATCACTGTTAAACAACAAGAAACGCGTGATGGAGACACGCTCTGTCAAACGACAGGAACAGTGTGATGTTAAACGACAAAAAGAGCGAGATGGTGCCGGCAGTGACAGACGATTGAGAATGAGGAGGGTGAAGAGGGACGAGCCGGTACGGAGATGAAAAAAAACACCACGAGCGCCCGCGAAACACGCCTGTCACACACACTGCCTCGGCCCATTAATACCAACAACATGCTAACACACAGAGAGAGTGCACACAAACGTTTTACTTTTAATATAGAACTGACATAGCCAGATGTGCCTCTGCTCTCTCTGTCTCTCTCCCTCTCATTCTCTAGGACATTAATCCCCACATCTGCTCTGCTGGAGTTGACAGGGGATTAACCTGCTGCATTTAGCTGCCTCATTGGG
>NW_026600538.1:102500-105000 GCF_029448725.1 Salvelinus fontinalis
CTACAACACTGACCAGAACTATATACACTACAACACTGACCAGAACTATATACACTATAACACTGACCAGAACTATATACACTATAACACTGACCAGAACTATATACTATAACACTGACCAGAACTATATACACTACAACACTGAACAGAACTATATACACTATAACACTGACCAGAACTATATACACTATAACACTGACCAGAACTATATACACTACAACACTGACCAGAACTATATACACTACAACACTGACCAGAACTATATACAACACTGAACAGAACTATATACACTATAACACTGACCAGAACTATATACACTACAACACTGACCAGAACTATATACACTATAACACTGACCAGAACTATATACACTATAACACTGACCAGAACTATATACTATAACACTGACCAGAACTATATACACTACAACACTGACCAGAACTATATACACTACAACACTGACCAGAACTATATACTATAACACTGACCAGAACTATATACACTACAACACTGACCAGAACTATATACACTACAGCACTGACCAGAACTATATACTATAACACTGACCAGAACTATATACACTACAACACTGACCAGAACTATATACACTACAACACTGACCAGAACTATATAAGCTACAACACTGACCAGAACTATATACACTATAACACTGACCAGAACTATATACACTATAACACTGACCAGAACTATATATACTATAACACTGACCAGAACTATATACACTACAACACTGACCAGAACTATATACACTATAACACTGACCAGAACTATATATACTATAACCAAATAGAGTATTGATCCACAGTTGCTGATGAAAAAGGAGTATTTACTGGGCAAATGTACTTACACACACACACACACACACACACACACACACACACACACACACACACACACACACACACACACACACACACACACACACACACACACACACACACACACACACACACACTAAGTGACACACATTAAGACATAGTAAGTAATGTTTGAAAAGGAAAAAGTCATTAACTCCCAAAGGAGCCAGAACCTGATGAGAATACAGCCGTAACCTTGACATGTTCTTTGTACCTGTGTGTGTGTGTGTGTGTTTCTGTGTGTGTGTTTCTGTGTGTGTGTTTCTGTGTGTGTGTTTCTGTGTGTGTGTTTCTGTGTGTGTGTTTCTGTATGTGTGTTTCTGTGTGTGTGTTTCTGTGTGTGTGTTTCTGTGTGTGTGTTTCTGTGTGTGTGTTTCTGTGTGTGTGTTTCTGTATGTGTGTTTCTGTGTGTGTGTTTCTGTGTGTGTGTTTCTGTATGTGTGTGTTTCTGTGTGTGTGTGTCTGTGTGTGTGTTTCTGTGTGTGTGTGTTTCTGTGTGTGTGTTTCTGTGTGTGTGTTTCTGTGTGTGTGTGTGTGTGTGTGTGTGTGTGTGTGTGTGTGTGTGTGTGTGTGTGTGTGTGTGTGTGTGTGTGTGTGTGTGTGTGTGTGTGTGTGTGTGTGTGTGTGTGTGTGTGTGTGTGTGTGTGTGTATGTGTTTCTGTGTGTGTGTGTGTGTATGTGTGTGTGCGTGTGCGTGTGCGTGTGCGTGTGCGTGTGTGCGTCTGTGTGTGTGTGTGTTTGTGTGTGTGTGTGTGTTTCTGTGTGTGTGTGGGTCATACAGCAGCAGGGTTATTGAATGCTCCCGTTGGTAAGGTGCGCTCAGGGGAATCTGGCTAATATACATAATGGTATGTTCAGGTTAGCTGACAGAGTTCCACCTTTCTCACACACACACACCAACACACACACACTCTGATAAATCCCCGTCTATACCTGTCTGAGTGTCTACATGTATTCCTGATTAATACATATGGAATTACCATGCCCTAATACATGTAGGGTGAGGTAACACCTGTCCAACACAACGGAAACAATACAAATACACATTTTACTATCAATAAATTTGAAACATTGGTTTAAAAAAAATCTATCAAAACTATTGTGCTGTAAATAATCAAGTATTGTTGTTATGGCACGTACACTGAGTTGCACTCCCCCCTTTTGCTCTCAGAACAGCCTCAATTCGTCGGGACATGGACTCTACAAGGTGTCGAATGTGTTCCACAGGGATGCTGGTCCATGTTGACTCCATTGCTTCCCACAGTTGTGTCAAGTTGGCTGGATGTCCTTTGGGTGGTGGACCATTCTTGATACACACGGGAAACTGTTATGTGAGAAAAAAACAGCAACGTTGCAGTTCTTGACGCAGACCGGTGCACCTGGCACCTAATTCCATACCCCGTTCAAAGGAACTTACATCTTCTGTCTTGCCCATTCACCCTCTGAATGACACACACACACACAATCCATGTCTCAATTGTCTCAAGGCTTAAAAGCCCTTCTTTAACCCGTCTCCTCCCCTTCATCTACACTGATTGAAGTGGATTTAACAAGTGACATCAATAAGGGATCATAGCTTTCACCTGGATTCACCTGGTCAGTCTATGACTTGGAAAGAGCAG
>NW_026600538.1:112500-205863 GCF_029448725.1 Salvelinus fontinalis
CTGAAAACACCATTCAACCTGGAACTGAGTGAGTAATGTTTAGTCTGAAGCTACTTTTAAAGCCAAGAAGTAAAAATCATTACAATGATATATTTTATTAAGACTGAGTGCTAAGTTAAGGCTGCCAAGCTTGCCAGTACAGAACATATCTGACTGCAACTTCAATTAGCACTGAGGTGTGAATTGAGTGTTGTCAAAGCCCTTGAGCCCAAAATTGGCAGGAGTTTCACAACCTACCCCACCTAAATGAAGAGGTCTTTGAAGCCCCCTCCCGCTGTTCAGAGGCCCTTACAATACTGTCGTGACGTGACTTTGATTAATGTGATGACTGATATTTATTTAATCCACTAACTTTGTTTAATTGTTACATGATTAAATTAATCATGTAACAATTAACTCATTTGGAATTTGGGGCACCACGGAAGAAGTTGGTTAACGAGTTACCATCTCCCGAATTAAACTCAAGATGATATATACACTGCTCAAAAAAATAAAGGGAACACTTAAACAACACAATGTAACTCCAAGTCAATCACACTTCTGTGAAATCAAACTGTCCACTTAGGAAGCAACACTGATTGACAATAAATTTCACATGCTGTTGTGCAAATGGAATAGACAAAAGGTGGAAATTATAGGCAATTAGCAAGACACCCCCAATAAAGGAGTGGTTCTACAGGTGGTGACCACAGACCACTTCTCAGTTCCTATGCTTCCTGGCTGATGTTTTGGTCACTTTTGAATGCTGGCGGTGCTTTCACTCTAGTGGTAGCATGAGACGGAGTCTACAACTCACACAAGTGGCTCGGGTAGTGCAGCTCATCCAGGATGGCACATCAATGCGAGCTGTGGCAAGAAGGTTTGCTGTGTCTGTCAGCGTAGTGTCCAGAGCATGGAGGCGCTACCAGGAGACAGGCCAGTACATCAGGAGACGTGGAGGAGGCCGTAGGAGGGCAACAACCCAGCAGCAGGACCGCTACCTCCGCCTTTGTGCAACGAGGAGCAGGTGGAGCACTGCCAGGGCCCTGCAAAATGACCTCCAGCAGGCCACAAATGTGCATGTGTCTGCTCAAACGGTCAGAAACAGACTCCATGAGGGTGGTATGAGGGCCCGACGTCCACAGATGGGGGTTGTGCTTACAGCCCAACACCGGGCAGGATGTTTGGCATTTGCCAGAGAACACCAAGATTAGCAAATTCGCCACTGGCGCCCTGTGCTCTTCACAGATGAAAGCAGGTTCACACTGAGCACATGAGCACATGTGACAGACGTGACAGAGTCTGGAGACACCGTGGAGAACGTTCTGCTGCCTGCAACATCCTCCAGCATGACCGGTTTGGCGGTGGGTCAGTCATGGTGTGGGATGGCATTTCTTTGGGGGGCCGCACAGCCCTCCATGTGCTCGCCAGAGGTAGCCTGACTGCCATTAGGTACCGAGATGAGATTCTCAGACCCCTTGTGAGACCATATGCTGGTGCGGTTGGCCCTGGGTTCCTCCTAATGCAAGAAAATGCTAGACCTCATGTGGCTGGAGTGAGTCAGCAGTTCCTGCAAGAGGAAGGCATTGATGCTATGGACTGGCCCGTCCGTTCCCCAGACCTGAATCCAATTGAGCACATCTGGGACATCATGTCTCGCTCCATCCACCAACGCCACGTTGCACCACAGACTGTCCAGGAGTTGGCAGATGCTTTATTTCAGGTCTGGGAGGAGATCCCTCAGGAGACCATCCACCACCCCATCAGGAGCATGCTCAGGCGTTGTAGGGAGGTCATACAGGCACGTGGAGGCCACACACACTACTGAGCCTCATTTTGACTTGTTTTAAGGACATTACATCAAAGTTGGATCAGCCTGTAGTGTGGTTTCCACTTTAATTTTGAGTGTGACTCCAAATCCAGACCTCCATGGGTTGATACATTTGATTTCCATTGATCATTTTTGTGTGATTTTGTTGTCAGCACATTCAACTATGTAAAGAAAAAAGTATTTAATAAGAATATTTCATTCATTCAGATCTAGGATGTGTTATTTTAGTGTTCCCTTTATTTTTTTGAGCAGTGTATAAGATATATCGATAAGTCATTTATTAAACATTTATTGAACATAATAAACGGCTCCCTATCCACCGGATGTGTACCAAGCTCACTAAAAGTGGCAGTAATAAAGCCTGTCTTGAAAAAGCCAAACCTTGACCCAGAAAATATGGAAAACTATCGGCCTATATGGAATCTTCCATTCCTCTAAAAAAAATGAAAAAGCAATTGCTCAGCAACTCACTGCCTTCCTGAAGACTAACAATGTATACGAAACACTTCAGTCTGGTTTTAGACCCCATCATAGCACTGAGACTGCACTCGTGAAGGTGGTAAATTACTCTTAATGACGTCAGACCAAGGATCTGCATCTGTCCTCGTGCTCCTAGACCTTAGTGCTGCTTTTGATACCATCGATTACCACATTCTTTTGGAGAGATTGGAAACCCAAATTGGTCTACACGTACAAGTTCTGGCCTGGTTTAGATCTTATCTGTCGGAACGATATCAGTTTGTCTCTGTGGATGGTTTGTCCTCTGACAAATCAACTGTAAATTTCGGTGTTCATCAAGGTTCCGTTATAGGACCTCTATTGTTTCACTATATTTTTTACCTCTTGGTGATGTCATTCGGAAACATAATGTTAACTTTCACTGATATGCGGACAATACACAGCTGTACATTTCGATGAAACATGGTGAAGCCCCAAAATTGCCCTCCCTGGAAGCCTGTGTTTCAGACATATGGAAGTGGATGGAGGCAATTGTTATAAATTTAAACTCAGACAAAACAGAGATGCTTGTTCTTGGTCCCAAGAAACAAAGAGATCTTCTGTTGGATCTGACAATTAATCTTGATGGTTGTACAGTCGGTTTTACTGCTAACCTACATAGTATTACATGGGCTTGCTCCTATCTATCTTTCCGATTTGGTCCTGCCGTACATACCTACACGTACGCTACGGTCACAAGACGCAGGCCTCCTTACTGTCGCAGGAATTTCTAAGCAAACAGCTGGAGGCAGGGCTTTCTCCTATAGGGTTCTATTTTTATTGAATGGTCTGCCAATCCATGTGAGAGACGCAGACTCGGTCTCGACCTTTAGGTCTTTGCTGAAGACTCATCTCTTCTGTGGGTCCTATGATTGAGTGTAGTCTGGCCCAGGAGTGTGAAGGTGAATGGAAAGGCACTGGAGCGACGAACCACCCTTGCTGTCTCTGCCTGGCCGGTTCCCCTCTCTCCACTGGGATTCTCTGCCTCTAACCCTATTACAAGGGCTGAGTCACTGGCTTACTGGTGCTTTTCCATGCCATCCCTAGGAGCGGTGCATCACTTGAGTGGGTTGAGTCTCTGACGTGATCTTCCTGTCCAGGTTGGCTCCCCCCTCGGGTTCGTGCCATGGGAGATATCTTTGTGGGCTATACTTGGCCGTGTCTACGGTTAGTAAGTTGGTGGTTGAAGATGTCCTGCCTGGTTGGTCCTGTCCGGGGGTATAGTCGGACGGGGCCACAGTGTCTCCCGACCCCTCCGGTCTCAGCGTCCAGTATTTATGTTGCAGTAGTTTATGTGTCGGGGGCTAGGATCAGTCTGTTAGATCTGGAGTATTTATCCTGTCTTATCCGTTGTCCTGTGTGAATTTAAGTATGCTCCCTCTAATTCTCTCTCTTTCTTTCTCTTGTCTCGGAGGACCTGAGCCCTAGAACCATGCCTCAGGACTACCTGGCCTGATGACTCCTGGCCTGATGTTAACCTGGTCGTGCTGCTGCTCCAGTTTCAACTGTTCTGCCTGCGGCTATGGAACCCTGACATGTTCACCGGACGTGCTACCTTGTCCTGGACCTGTTGTTTTCGACTCTCTCTCTCTACCGCACCTGCTGCCTCTAACTCTGAATCATCGGCTATGAAAAGCCAACTGACATTTACTCCTGAGGTACTCACCTGTTGCACCCTCTACAACCACTGTGATTATTATAATTTGACCCTGCTGGTCATCTATGAACATTTGAACATCTTGGCCATGTACTGTTATAATCTCCACCCGGCACAGCCAGAAGAGGACTGGCCACCCCTCAGAGCCTGGTTCCTATCTAGGTTTCTTCCTCGGTTCCATCCTTTCTAGGGAGTTTTTCCAAGCCACCGTGCTTCTACATATGCATTGCTTGCTGTTTGGGGTTTTAGGCTGGGTTTCTGTATAGCACTTTGTTACATCGGCTGATGTAAAAAGGGATTTATAAATACATTTGACTGATTAAGCAATACCTCATATCAGTCTCAGTCTTGAATCTGCAAGAACCCCAGCCTTTGTGATTATTCAGTTCTATACAAATTGATTAAACTATTTGTTTACTAACTAACTTAACAATAATACAGAATACACATACACTCTTACATGAGACAAAAGTCCCTAGTGGACTGACAAGATATGACGACTTGTTACACAGAGATGAAAAAGGGGGTGGGAAAATAGAGAGATAGGGACATTCATCGTACATTTGGAAACTATGCTCACAGTAACCATATAACTTGCACATGAACTGCTGCCCGTTTGGGTAAGAAATGCAATGTATTTAGTCTAAGTTAGATGTCTTTGTTCGTCACCTCTCTGTTGAAACAAATCGATACTTCTATGGGGAAGGGCTCGATGGGTTGTCTGATTGTCCGATTGTCCACCAGAGGTCACAATGTCCTTCTTATTAGTTTCGGTCTTGTAGTGGAGTGTTCAAAAAGAACAGATACTCAGTGACTGTCTGAGATGGGATTTCCTTCCTTCCCTCCTTGTGTTCTAGATCCCTTTACATGCACATCTGCAGACTGTCAATATTTGGATCTAGTGAATTTTTCTTCACCTCATGTTAAGTTTCAGAGTTTCCAATCATTTCAACGTGTAGCCATGGCTTCACATCTGCTGGTCTCAATTCAAAGTTTCTAACTATTTCAACGTGTGGACCACGGTCTCACGTCTTTTGGTCTGCATATTAATTCTTAGCAAGTCCTTTTAAGCACTCTGGTAAAAAAGGGGAGTTCCTTCACACTAACACGCTCTTCTGACCTCATTCGGGTGTGGCTTAGATCATGTGCAAAGGACATGAAAACTATGATCTCATTAGAAAACTAAAATCCCATCCCTATCTTAACAAAAATAGTTTAATCGTTCTTCATATTGTATTAACATCATATTGGATGGGAAATGAATATCCAAAGGAGGTTTCCATCCTAAGTTACAGTATTTGGTTCATACAGTTTTTAATAACATCACAAAATGAAAAGCAAAATGACATGATTATTCTTTAAATCCCCACTGACCATTCTTAACATTCCTATCTTAGCAATATTCTTCCAATATTCACTTTTTGGGACGTTATAGTTTTGGTGGAAAAAGGTTCCTGGAGGACAAAGGCATTCCTTACGATTGGCATGAGGTGTCATAAAACCGTCCCAGCCCCCCACCCCCCTCTCCTCTCCTGTGGGTGTAAAAAATGCGAAGGCACGAAAATTGTACAAAAGAGGCTCCTTATGGAAAATCAAGAGAGACTTTTTGCTGATTATTATAAAAATGGGAACATAAGCCACTTAATCTTCCACACAGACCATCCCCTGGCATATTAACACACTACCCCCTATTAACTTCACTAGGGTAGGGGGCAGCATTTGGAATTTTGGATGAAAAGCATGCCCAGAAGCTAGGATATGCATATAATTAGTAGATTTGGATAGAAAACACTCCAAAACTGTTAAAATAATGTCTGTGAGTATAACAGAACTGATATGAGAGGCGAAAACTTGAGGAAAATCCAACCAGGAAGTACTATTTTTTTTGAAAGGCTGTTTTTCCATTGAAAGTCTACCATACCATCCACCATACAAAGACTTAGGACCCAGTTCACGATCTCTGTGGCTTCCTCTACATGTGGCCAGTCTTTAGGCATTGTTTCAGGCTTTTACTCTGAAAAATGAGGGAGATACAGCACTTTCAATGAGTGAACAGTGGAAAGTTCTAGACATGAGTCCTGCGCATGATCGGGAATGCGCCTTTCTTGTTTCTCCATTTCTATTGATGAAGCTTTTGTCCGGTTGAAATATTATTGATTATTTATGACAAAAACAACCTGAGGATTTATTTTAAACAGCGTTTGACATGTTTCTGCTAACTTGTATTGTTCTTTTTTGACTTTTCGTCTTGATGTTGAGAGCGCGCATTGTGCCTTTGGATTTCTGAACTAAACGCACCAACAAAACTGAGGTTTTTGGACATAAAGAGGGACATTATCGAACAAAACACACATTTATTGTGTAACATGAAGTCCTGTGAGTGCCATCTGATGAAGATCATCAAAGGTTAGTGATTCATTTAATCACGATTTCTGACTTTTGAGAGCCCTCTCCTTGGCTGGAAAATGGCTGTATGGTTTTCTATGACTAGGCGCTGACCTAACATAATCGCATGGTGTGCTTTCTCCGTAAAGCCTTTTTGAAATCGGACACTGTGTTTGGATTTACAAGAAGTTTATCTTTAAAATGGTGTATAATACTTGTATGTTTGAGGAATTGTAATTATGGGATTTCTGTTGTTTTGAATTTGGCGCCCTGCAATTTCACTGGCTGTTGTCGAGGTGGGATGCTAGGATACTAGCCAACTAGGACTCTTGAGTCAGCCAATGTCAACCTGTACAAGTCAGTACAGTAATGGTAAAGGGCAACCCCAAATAGTTCCAGCTGGACTTTTACATATTCAAAGAGATAGCTCAGCAGGATAAGCTCTCTCTTGAGAAAGATACCCCACCCCAAGCGTGTTAGACCAGACCTCTTCACTATACAACCCCACTGTCACGTTCCTGACCTGTTTTCTGTTGTTTTGCATGTGTGTGATGGTCAGGGCGTGAGTTTTGGGTGGGCAGTCTATGTTTTCTGTTTCTATGTTGGTTTTGGGTTGCCTGGTATGGCTCTTAATTAGAGGCAGGTGTTTTGCGTTTTCCTCTAATTGAGAGTCATATTAAGGTAGGGTGTTCTCACTGTTTGTTTGTGGGTGATTGTCTTCCGTGTCAGTGTATGTGCGCACCATACGGGACTGTTTCATTGTCGTTAGGTATTTGTAGTCTGTTCCTGTTCGTGCGTTCTTCACGTTGTATGTAAGTTCGTGTCCAGGTCTGTTTACTTCGTTTTGTTGTTTTGTAAAGTATCAAGTGTTCTTCGTGTGTTTAGTTTCGTCTTGTTTATTAAAATTCATTATGTATTCACAACCCGCTGCATTTTGGTCTTTCGATCCTTCTCTCCTCTCCTCGTTTGAGGAGGAGGATTACGACACCCGTTACAGAATCACCCACCAAACCCAGATCAAGCAGCGGGTTAACGGACAGCAACGACAGCAGCAGTGGGAAAAGGAGGATTGGACATGGGAAAAGATCCTGGACGGTAAAGGACCCTGGGCAGAGCCAGTGGAGTGTCGCCGCCCCAAAGCGGAGCTGGAGGCAGCGAAAGCGGAGAGGCGACGTTATGAGGAGGCAGCTCGGAAGCAAGGCTGGAAGCCCGCAAGTACTACCCAAAAATTTCTTGGGGGGGGCTAAGAGGTAGTGGGCCGAGGGCAGGTAGGAGACCTGCGCCCACTTCCCAGGCTAACCGTGGAGAGCGGGAGTACGGGCAGACACCATGTTACGCAGTAGAGCGCACGGTGTCTCCTGTACGGGTGCATAGCCCAGTGCGGGTTATTCCACCTCCCCGCACTGGTAGGGCTAGATTGGGCATTGAGCCAAATGTCATAAGGCCGGCCCTACATATCTGGCCACCAGTACGTCTCCTTGGGCCGGCTTACATGGCACCAGCCTTACGCATGGTGTCCCCGGTTCGCCAACACAGCCCAGTGCGGGTTATTCCACCTCCCCGCACTGGACGGGCTACGGGGAGCATGCAACCAGGTAAGGTTGGGCAGGCTCAGTGCTCAAGGGAGCCAGTACGCCTACACGGTCCGGTATTTCCGGCGCTACCTCCTCGCCCCAGCCCAGTACCACCAGTGCCTACACCACGCACCAGGCTTCCAGTGCGTTTTAAGAGCCCTGTTCCTCCTCCATGCACTCTCCCTATGGTGCGTGTCTCCAGCCCAGTGCCTCCAGTTCCGGCACCACGCACTAAGCCATCTGTGCGTCTCCAGAGCCCTGTACGCACTGTTCCTTCTCCCCGCACTCGCCCGGAGGTGCGTGCCCTCAGCCCGGTACCTCCAGTTCCGGTACCACGCACCAGGCCTATAGTGCGCTTCGAGAAGTCAGTGTGCCCTGTCCCTGCTCCCCGCACTAGCCTTGAAGTGCGTGCCGTCATCCCGGTACCTCCAGTTCCGGCACCACGCACCAGGCCTACTGTGCGCCTCAGCAGGGCAGAGTCGGCCGTCTGCCCAACGCCTTCTGCACTGCCTGTCTGCCCAGCTCCGTCTGAGCCATCTGTCTGCCCAGCGCCGTCTGAGCCATCTGTCTGACCAGCGCCGTCTGAGCCATCTGTCTGCCCAGCGCCGTCTGAGCCATCTGTCTGCCCAGCGCCGTCTGAGCCATCTGTCTGCCCAGCGCCGTCTGAGCCATCCGTCTGCACAGCGCCTTCTGAGCCGTCCGTCTGCCAAGAGCCATTAGAGCCGTCCGTCAGTCAGGAGCCGCTAGAGCCGTCCGTCAGTCAGGAGCTGCCAGAACCGCCAGCCAGTCAGGAGCTGCCAGAGCCGCCAGCCAGTCAGGAGCTGCCAGAGCCGCCAGCCAGTCAGGAGCTGCCAGAGCCGCCAGCCAGTCAGGAGCTGCCAGAGCCGCCAGCCAGTCAGGAGCTGCCAGAGCCGCCAGCCAGTCAGGAGCTGCCAGAGACGCCAGCCAGTCAGGAGCTGCCAGAGACGCCAGCCAGTCAGGAGCTGTCAGAGCTGCCCTTCAGTCATGAGCTGCCCTCCAGTCATGAGCTGCCTTCCAGTCATGAGCTGCCCTTTAGTCATGAGCTGCCCTTTAGTCATGAGCTGCCCTTTAGTCATGAGCTGCCCTTCAGTCATGAGCTGCCTTACAGTCATGAGCTGCCTTACAGTCATGAGCTGCCCTACAGTCATGAGCTGCCCTACAGTCATGAGCTGCCCTACAGTCATGAGCTGCCCTACAGTCATGAGCTGCCCTACAGTCATGAGCTGCCCTACAGTCATGAGCTGCCCTACAGTCATGAGCTGCCTTACAGTCATGAGCTGCCCTACAGTCATGAGCTGCCCTACAGTCATGAGCTTCCCTACAGTCATGAGCTGCCACCCAGTCCGGACCTGCCAGAGTCCCTCAGCCCGGACCTGCCAGAGTCCCTCAGCCCGGACCTGCCAGAGTCCCTCAGCCCGGACCTGCCAGAGTCCCTCAGCCCGGACCTGCCAGAGTCCCTCAGCCCGGACCTGCCAGAGTCCCTCAGCCCGGACCTGCCAGAGTCCCTCAGCCCGGACCTGCCAGAGTCCCTCAGCCCGGACCTGCCGCCCCTTATCCCGGTGCTGCCCCTTATCCCGGTGCTGCCCCTTCATTTAGGTGGTTTTAGTTGGAGGGTGGTCATTGGGAGGGGGATACAGAAGCGGGGAGTGACTATGGTGGTGTGGGGACAGTGTCCGGAGCCTGAGCCACCACCGTGGTCAGATGCCCACCCAGACCCTCCCCTGGACTTTGTGCTGGTGCGCCCGGCGTTCGCACCTTGAGGGGGGGGGTTCTGTCACGTTCCTGACCTGTTTTCTGTTGTTTTGTATGTGTGTGATGGTCAGGGCGTGAGTTTTGGGTGGGCAGTCTATGTTTTCTGTTTCTATGTTGGTTTTGGGTTGCCTGGTATGGCTCTTAATTAGAGGCAGGTGTTTTGCGTTTTCCTCTAATTGAGAGTCATATTAAGGTAGGGTGTTCTCACTGTTTGTTTGTGGGTGATTGTCTTCCGTGTCAGTGTATGTGCGCACCATACGGGACTGTTTCATTGTCGTTAGGTATTTGTAGTCTGTTCCTGTTCGTGCGTTCTTCACGTTGTATGTAAGTTCGTGTCCAGGTCTGTTTACTTCGTTTTGTTGTTTTGTAAAGTATCAAGTGTTCTTCGTGTGTTTAGTTTCGTCTTGTTTATTAAAATTCATTATGTATTCACAACCCGCTGCATTTTGGTCTTTCGATCCTTCTCTCCTCTCCTCGTTTGAGGAGGAGGATTACGACACCCGTTACACCCACAGACGAGCAACGCCAAGCAGAAAGGGAAAGTCCTAGCAAAGAGTACTACTCCCTCATTGAAATTAAGGATAAATGCATGATGAGGAGACAGTCAGTCAGTCAGTCAGTAGTCTCTGTGGCTGAGGAACAGACAGTCAGTCAGTCAGTCAGTCGTTTCTGTGGCTGAGGAACAGACAGTCAGTCAGTCAGTCAGTAGTCTCTGTGGCTGAGGAACAGACAGTCAGTCAGTCAGTAGTCTCTGTGGCTGAGGAACAGACAGTCAGTCAGTCAGTAGTCTCTGTGGCTGAGGAACAGACAGTCAGTCAGTCAGTAGTCTCTGTGGCTGAGGAACAGACAGTCAGTCAGTAGTCTCTGTGGCTGAGGAACAGACAGTCAGTCAGTCAGTAGTCTCTGTGGCTGAGGAACAGACATTCAGTCAGTCGTCTCTGTGGCTGAGGAACAGACAGTCAGTCAGTCAGTCGTCTCTGTGGCTGAGGAACAGACAGTCAGTCAGTCAGTAGTCTCTGTGGCTGAGGAATAGACAGTCAGTCAGTAGTCTCTGTGGCTGAGGAACAGACAGTCAGTCAGTCAGTAGTCTCTGTGGCTGAGGAACAGACAGTCAGTCAGTCAGTAGTCTCTGTGGCTGAGGAACAGACAGTCAGTCAGTCAGTAGTCTCTGTGGCTGAGGAACAGACAGTCAGTCAGTCAGTCAGTAGTCTCTGTGGCTGAGGAGGAGACAGGGTCTTTAGTTGACCAGACCACTCTGTCCCCTCTCCTCTTTCTAAACACATACTGACTGGGATGTCATTGCC
This sequence comes from Salvelinus fontinalis, assembly GCF_029448725.1. Lineage (NCBI taxonomy): Eukaryota > Metazoa > Chordata > Actinopteri > Salmoniformes > Salmonidae > Salvelinus > Salvelinus fontinalis. Next base: position 123,502 of record NW_026600538.1, read on the forward strand.
TGTTTGTCCGTGTGACACTCACCCCAGGGTGACACAGATTGAGTATGACGTAACCAGCGTGTGTGTGTGTGTGACTAAGTCAGCCTGTAGCAAAGCGGCAGTAGCCACCAGACATTAGAAAACGGGTGATTTCCCCCCTTCACTACCCATTATTCAACAGACCACCAAGTCTGCGTTGATGTTCAGTGTGCGTGTAGAGAATAGTTCTCACTCTGAGCAGTAAACCTGTCACTCCAATCTCCTCATCTTTTCTGTTTCTCTCTCATCACAACACCCCTCTGCTGACCAGCAACATTATCATTTTCTATTTTGTTGATGGGGGTTTTCCTTTAAAAGAGGATTTTCATTATTTTCAACTGAAGAAATAATTGCTGAATCATGGCTGCTTTTTCCTCTCTCAACCTCACTCTTTCTCCACCGCTGTCCCCCTTTCCCTCCCTCACTCTGATTGAGACTGCAAACATGCACACGCACTACACACACACACCACACCACACCACACTACACACACACACCACACCACACACACCACACCACACCACACACACCACACCACACCACACCACACTACACACACACACCACACCACACACACCACACCACACCACACCACACCACACCACACCACACCACACACACCACACCACACCACACCACACTACACACACACACCACACCACACACACCACACCACACCACACCACACCACACCACACCACACCACACTACACCACACCACACCACACTACACACACACACCACACCACACACACCACACCACACCACACCACACCACACCACACCACACCACACTACACCACACCACACCACACACACCACACACACCACACCACACCACACCACACCACACCACACTACACACACCACACCACACCACACCACACCACACCACACCACACCACACCACACCACACCACACCACACTACACACACACACCACACCACACACACCACACCACACCACACCACACCACACCACACCACACCACACCACACCACACCACACACACCACACACACCACACTACACCACACCACACCACACACACCACACCACACACACCACACCACACACACCACACCACACCACACCACACCACACCACACCACACCACACACACCACACCACACCACACTACACACACACACCACACCACACACACCACACCACACACACCACACCACACCACACCACACCACACCACACCACACCACACTACACACACACACCACACCACACACACCACACACACCACACACACTACACACACACCACACCACACACACCACACCACACACACCACACACACTACACACACACCACACCACACCACACCACACCACACCACACCACACCACACCACACCACACACACCACACACACTACACACACACCACACCACACCACACCACACCACACACACCACACACACCACACACACCACACCACACCACACCACACACACCACACCACACACACCACACCACACCACACCACACACACCACACCACACCACACCACACACACCACACACACCACACCACACCACACCACACCACACCACACACACCACACCACACCACACCACACACACCACACACACCACACCACACACACACCACACCACACCACACCACACACACCACACCACACACACCACACCACACCACACCACACACACCACACCACACCACACCACACACACCACACCACACCACACCACACCACACCACACCACACCACACTACACACACCACACCACACCACACCACACTACACACACCACACACACCACACCACACCACACCACACCACACCACACCACACCACACCACACCACACTACACACACACACCACACCACACCACACCACACCACACCACACCACACCACACTACACACACACACCACACCACACCACACACACCACACCACACCACACCACACACACCACACCACACCACACACACTACACACACCACACCACACCACACCACACACACCACACCACACTACACACACACACCACACCACACCACACCACACACACCACACACACACACCACACCACACCACACACACCACACCACACCACACACACTACACACACCACACCACACACACCACACCACACCACACACACCACACCACACCACACACACTACACACACCACACCACACCACACCACACACACCACACCACACTACACACACACACCACACCACACCACACCACACACACCACACACACACACCACACCACACCACACACACCACACCACACCACACACACTACACACACCACACCACACACACCACACCACACCACACCACACACACCACACACACACACCACACCACACCACACACACCACACCACACCACACGCACTACACACACACACCACACCACACCACACCACACCACACACACCACACCACACCACACCACACCACACCACACCACACACACTACACACACCACACCACACCACACACACTACACACACCACACCACACACACCACACCACACCACACACACTACACACACCACACCACACACACTACACACACCACACCACACACACCACACCACACCACACCACACACACTACACACACCACACCACACCACACCACACCACACCACACCACACCACACACACTACACACACACACCACACCACACACACTACACACACCACACCACACACACTACACACACCACACCACACACACCACACCACACCACACACACTACACACACCACACCACACCACACCACACCACACCACACACACTACACACACACACCACACCACACCACACCACACCACACCACACCACACCACACACACTACACACACCACACCACACCACACCACACACACTACACACACACACCACACCACACCACACCACACCACACCACACACACTACACACCACACCACACCACACCACACCACACCACACCACATATAGTTTGGGTGTATGAGCCATATGACCGTCTGAACCCAGTGTCTCACCTACATGGTTCACCAGTGTCTCACCTACATGGTTCACCGGTGTCTCACCTACATGGTTCACCGGTGTCTCATCTCATGGTTCACCAGTGTCTCACCTACATGGTTCACCGGTGTCTCATCTACATGGTTCACCGGTGTCTCATCTACATGGTTCACCGGTGTCTCACCTCATGGTTCACCGGTGTCTCATCTACATGGTTCACCGGTGTCTCATCTACATGGTTCACCGGTGTCTCATCTACATGGTTCACCGGTGTCTCACCTACATGGTTCACCGGTGTCTCACCTCATGGTTCACCAGTGTCTCACCTAGATGGTTCACCAGTGTCTCACCTAGATGGTTCACCAGTGTCTCACCTCATAGTTCACCAGTGTCTCACCTAGATGGTTCACCAGTGTCTCACCTAGATGGTTCACCAGTGTCTCACCTAGATGGTTCACCAGTGGCTCACCTCCAGGTTCAGCAGTGTCTCAGCTACATGGTGCACCAGTGTCTCACCTCATGGTTCACCTGTGGCTCACCTCCAGGTTCAGCAGTGTCTCAGCTACATGGTTCACCAGTGTCTCACCTCATGGTTCATCAGTGTCTCACCTCATGGTTCACCAGTGGCTCACCTCATGGTTCACCAGTGGTTCACCTCATGGTTCACCAGTGGCTCACCTCCAGGTTCACCAGTGTCTCAGCTACATGGTTCACCAGTGTCTCAGCTACATGGTTCACCAGTGTCTCACCTCATGGTTCACCAGTATCTCAGCTACATGGTTCACCGGTGTCTCACCTAGATGGTTCACCAGTGTCTCACCTAGATGGTTCACCAGTGTCTCACCTAGATGGTTCACCAGTGGCTCACCTCCAGGTTCAGCAGTGTCTCAGCTACATGGTGCACCAGTGTCTCACCTCATGGTTCACCTGTGGCTCACCTCCAGGTTCAGCAGTGTCTCAGCTACATGGTTCACCAGTGTCTCACCTCATGGTTCATCAGTGTCTCACCTCATGGTTCACCAGTGGCTCACCTCATGGTTCACCAGTGGTTCACCTCATGGTTCACCAGTGGCTCACCTCCAGGTTCACCAGTGTCTCAGCTACATGGTTCACCAGTGTCTCAGCTACATGGTTCACCAGTGTCTCACCTCATGGTTCACCAGTATCTCAGCTACATGGTTCACCGGTGTCTCACCTCATGGTTCACCTCATGATTAACCAGTGTCTCACCTCATGGTTCACCTCATGATTAACCAGTGTCTCACCTCATGGCTCACCGGTGTCTCACCTCATGGTTCACCGCTATCTCACCTCATGGTTCACCAGTGTCTCACCTCATGGTTCACCGCTATCTCACCTCATAGTTCACCAGTGTCTCACCTCATGGTTCACCGCTATCTCACCTCATAGTTCACCAGTGTCTCACCTCATGGTTCACCGCTATCTCACCTCATGGTTCACCAGTGTCTCACCTCATGGTTCACCGCTATCTCACCTCATAGTTCACCAGTGTCTCACCTCATGGTTCACCGCTATCTCACCTCATAGTTCACCAGTGTCTCACCTCATGGTTCACCGCTATCTCACCTCATGGTTCACCAGTGTCTCACCTCATGGTTCACCGCTATCTCACCTCATAGTTCACCAGTGTCTCACCTCATGGTTCACCAGTGTCTCACCTCATGGTTCACCAGTGTCTCACCTCATGGTTCACCAGTGTCTCACCTCATGGTTCACCATTGTCTCACCTCATGGTTCACCGGTGTGGGGAGTCACATGGGGAGTCAGCTCTATTTTTGACCACATACATTCAGACCGACATCTACGGTGTACACACACACACACACACACACACACACACACACACACACACACACAATCATCGCCCGCAATAACATCTGCTAAATATGTGTATGTGACCAATAAAATTTGATTTGATTTGTGATCTGAGTGAGCAAGGGCCAGAATAACAGCACTGGAAACCTGCTGTCTCCATGGAAACACATGGCATTAACAACCTCAGGCATGAATATGAGCTCTCTATTTTACTCTTCACTCTCTCTCTGCCCCTGTTGTCCTTCCTTCCTCTCTCCCAGCAACAGGGACAGCAAGAGAACTCAGAGGACTGATTTACTGTACATGTGTGTGTAGTGTGAGTGCATCAGTGCGTATGTGTGTTTGTCTTTGGGCTTGTTGAGATAACAGGGTTTATGTAAAGTCTTCTCAAAGAGGGAAACTTTCTTCCTTTTACCCTGATTATCTCTCCCCCTCCCTCGTTTCCACTCTTCCTTCCTCCCTCTCGGTCTCTCTCTCTCTCTCCTCTTCTATCCCTATATCCTCCTCTATCCTCTGTTCTTCTGCTAATCCTTAGTACCTCTGAAGGCTGGAACTTCCATCTTACTATTCAGATCCCAGTAGGGTACGGACTGGAACTCCCTTCTTACTACTCAGATCCCAGTAGGGTACGGACTGGAACTCCCATCTTAATATTCAGATCCCAGTAGGGTACGGACTGGAACTCCCATCTTACTACTCAGATCCCAGTAGTGTACGGACTGGAACTCCCATCTTACTACTCAGATCCCAGTAGGGTACGGACTGGAACTCCCATCTTACTATTCAGATCCCAGTAGGGTACGGACTGGAACTCCCTTCTTACTACTCAGATCCCAGTAGGGTACGGACTGGAACTCCCATCTTAATATTCAGATCCCAGTAGGGTACGGACTGGAACTACCATCTTACTATTCAGATCCCAGTAGGGTACGGACTGGAACTCCCGTCTTAATATTCAGATCCCAGTAGGGTACGGACTGGAACTCCCATCTAACTATTCAGATCCCAGTAGGGTACGGACTGGAACTCCCATCTAACTATTCAGATCCCAGTAGGGTACGGACTGGAACTCCCATCTAACTATTCAGATCCCAGTAGGGTACGGACTGGAACTCCCATCTTACTACTCAGATCCCAGTAGTGTACGGACTGGAACTCCCATCTTACTACTCAGATCCCAGTAGGGTACGGACTGGAACTCCCATCTTACTACTCAGATCCCAGTAGTGTACGGACTGGAACTCCCATCTTACTACTCAGATCCCAGTAGGGTACGGACTGGAACTCCCATCTTACTATTCAGATCCCAGTAGGGTACGGACTGGAACTCCCATCTTACTACTCAGATCCCAGTAGGGTACGGACTGGAACTCCCATCTTACTACTCAGATCCCAGTAGGGTACGGACTGGAACTCCCATCTTACTACTCAGATCCCAGTAGGGTACGGACTGGAACTCCCATCTTACTATTCAGATCCCAGTAGGGTACGGACTGGAACTCCCATCTAACTATTCAGATCCCAGTAGGGTACGGACTGGAACTCCCATCTTACTACTCAGATCCCAGTAGGGTACGGACTGGAACTCCCATCTTACTATTCAGATCCCAGTAGGGTACGGACTGGAACTCCCATCTTACTACTCAGATCCCAGTAGTGTACGGACTGGAACTCCCATCTTACTACTCAGATCCCAGTAGGGTACGGACTGGAACTCCCATCTTACTATTCAGATCCCAGTAGGGTACGGACTGGAACTCCCATCTTACTACTCAGATCCCAGTAGGGTACGGACTGGAACTCCCATCTTACTACTCAGATCCCAGTAGGGTACGGACTGGAACTCCCATCTAACTATTCAGATCCCAGTAGGGTACGGACTGGAACTCCCATCTTACTATTCAGATCCCAGTAGGGTACGGACTGGAACTCCCATCTTACTATTCAGATCCCAGTAGGGTACGGACTGGAACTCCCATCTTACTACTCAGATCCCAGTAGTGTACGGACTGGAACTACCATCTTACTACTCAGATCCCAGTAGGGTACGGACTGGAACTCCCATCTTACTACTCAGATCCCAGTAGGGTACGGACTGGAACTCCCATCTTACTACTCAGATCCCAGTAGGGTACGGACTGGAACTCCCATCTAACTATTCAGATCCCAGTAGGGTACGGACTGGAACTCCCATCTTACTACTCAGATCCCAGTAGGGTACGGACTGGAACTCCCATCTTACTACTCAGATCCCAGTAGTGTACGGACTGGAACTACCATCTTACTACTCAGATCCCAGTAGGGTACGGACTGGAACTCCCATCTTACTATTCAGATCCCAGTAGGGTACGGACTGGAACTCCCATCTTACTACTCAGATCCCAGTAGGGTACGGACTGGAACTCCCATCTTACTACTCAGATCCCAGTAGGGTACGGACTGGAACTCCCATCTTACTACTCAGATCCCAGTAGGGTACGGACTGGAACTCCCATCTTACTATTCAGATCCCAGTAGGGTACGGACTGGAACTCCCATCTTACTACTCAGATCCCAGTAGGGTACGGACTGGAACTCCCATCTTACTATTCAGATCCCAGTAGTGTACGGACTTGAACTCCCATCTTACTACTCAGATCCCAGTAGGGTACGGACTGGAACTCCCATCTTACTATTCAGATCCCAGTAGGGTACGGACTGGAACTCCCATCTTACTACTCAGATCCCAGTAGTGTACGGACTGGAACTCCCATCTTACTACTCAGATCCCAGTAGGGTACGGACTGGAACTCCCATCTTACTATTCAGATCCCAGTAGGGTACGGACTGGAACTCCCATCTAACTATTCAGATCCCAGTAGGGTACGGACTGGAACTCCCATCTTACTATTCAGATCCCAGTAGTGTACGGACTTGAACTCCCATCTTACTACTCAGATCCCAGTAGGGTACGGACTGGAACTCCCATCTTACTATTCAGATCCCAGTAGGGTACGGACTGGAACTCCCATCTTACTACTCAGATCCCAGTAGTGTACGGACTGGAACTCCCATCTTACTACTCAGATCCCAGTAGGGTACGGACTGGAACTCCCATCTTACTATTCAGATCCCAGTAGGGTACGGACTGGAACTCCCATCTTACTACTCAGATCCCAGTAGGGTACGGACTGGAACTCCCATCTTACTATTCAGATCCCAGTAGGGTACGGACTGGAACTCCCATCTTACTACTCAGATCCCAGTAGGGTACGGACTGGAACTCCCATCTTACTACTCAGATCCCAGTAGGGTACGGACTGGAACTCCCATCTAACTATTCAGATCCCAGTAGGGTACGGACTGGAACTCCCATCTTACTACTCAGATCCCAGTAGGGTACGGACTGGAACTCCCATCTTACTACTCAGATCCCAGTAGGGTACGGACTGGAACTCCCATCTTACTACTCAGATCCCAGTAGGGTACGGACTGGAACTCCCATCTTACTACTCAGATCCCAGTAGGGTACGGACAGGAACTCCCATCTTACTACTCAGATCCCAGTAGGGTACGGACAGGAACTCCCATCTAACTACTCAGATCCCAGTAGTGTACGGACTGGAACTCCCATCTTACTATTCAGATCCCAGTAGGGTACGGACTGGAACTCCCATCTTACTATTCAGATCCCAGTAGGGTACGGACTGGAACTCCCATCTTACTACTCAGATCCCAGTAGGGTACGGACTGGAACTCCCATCTTACTACTCAGATCCCAGTAGGGTACGGACTGGAACTCCCATCTTACTATTCAGATCCCAGTAGGGTACGTAGGGTACGGACTGGAACTCCCGTTCAAAGGCACTTAAATATTTTGTATTGCCCAGGGTCTAAATGTACTTCTTGGTCCACCAGCCACAGTGGCAGCCAGATAAAAAATCTACCAGCCACTCAGATTTTTAGTGTAGTAGTGTACGGACTGGAACTCCCATCTTACTACTCAGATCCCAGTAGGGTACGGACTGGAACTACCATCTTACTACTCAGATCCCAGTAGGGTACGGACTGGAACTCCCATCTTACTATTCAGATCCCAGTAGGGTACGGACTGGAACTCCCATCTTACTACTCAGATCCCAGTAGGGTACGGACTGGAACTCCCATCTTACTACTCAGATCCCAGTAGGGTACGGACTGGAACTCCCATCTTACTACTCAGATCCCAGTAGTGTACGGACTGGAACTCCCATCTTACTACTCAGATCCCAGTAGGGTACGGACTGGAACTCCCATCTTACTACTCAGATCCCAGTAGGGTACGGACTGGAACTCCCATCTTACTACTGAGATCCCAGTAGTGTACGGACTGGAACTACCATCTTACTACTCAGATCCCAGTAGGGTACGGACTGGAACTCCCATCTTACTATTCAGATCCCAGTAGGGTACGGACTGGAACTCCCATCTTACTACTCAGATCCCAGTAGGGTACGGACTGGAACTCCCATCTTACTACTCAGATCCCAGTAGGGTACGGACTGGAACTCCCATCTAACTATTCAGATCCCAGTAGGGTACGGACTGGAACTCCCATCTTACTATTCAGATCCCAGTAGGGTACGGACTGGAACTCCCATCTTACTATTCAGATCCCAGTAGGGTACGGACTGGAACTCCCATCTTACTACTCAGATCCCAGTAGTGTACGGACTGGAACTACCATCTTACTACTCAGATCCCAGTAGGGTACGGACTGGAACTCCCATCTTACTACTCAGATCCCAGTAGGGTACGGACTGGAACTCCCATCTTACTACTCAGATCCCAGTAGGGTACGGACTGGAACTCCCATCTAACTATTCAGATCCCAGTAGGGTACGGACTGGAACTCCCATCTTACTACTCAGATCCCAGTAGGGTACGGACTGGAACTCCCATCTTACTACTCAGATCCCAGTAGTGTACGGACTGGAACTACCATCTTACTACTCAGATCCCAGTAGGGTACGGACTGGAACTCCCATCTTACTATTCAGATCCCAGTAGGGTACGGACTGGAACTCCCATCTTACTACTCAGATCCCAGTAGGGTACGGACTGGAACTCCCATCTTACTACTCAGATCCCAGTAGGGTACGGACTGGAACTCCCATCTTACTACTCAGATCCCAGTAGGGTACGGACTGGAACTCCCATCTTACTATTCAGATCCCAGTAGGGTACGGACTGGAACTCCCATCTTACTACTCAGATCCCAGTAGGGTACGGACTGGAACTCCCATCTTACTATTCAGATCCCAGTAGTGTACGGACTTGAACTCCCATCTTACTACTCAGATCCCAGTAGGGTACGGACTGGAACTCCCATCTTACTATTCAGATCCCAGTAGGGTACGGACTGGAACTCCCATCTTACTACTCAGATCCCAGTAGTGTACGGACTGGAACTCCCATCTTACTACTCAGATCCCAGTAGGGTACGGACTGGAACTCCCATCTTACTATTCAGATCCCAGTAGGGTACGGACTGGAACTCCCATCTAACTATTCAGATCCCAGTAGGGTACGGACTGGAACTCCCATCTTACTATTCAGATCCCAGTAGTGTACGGACTTGAACTCCCATCTTACTACTCAGATCCCAGTAGGGTACGGACTGGAACTCCCATCTTACTATTCAGATCCCAGTAGGGTACGGACTGGAACTCCCATCTTACTACTCAGATCCCAGTAGTGTACGGACTGGAACTCCCATCTTACTACTCAGATCCCAGTAGGGTACGGACTGGAACTCCCATCTTACTATTCAGATCCCAGTAGGGTACGGACTGGAACTCCCATCTTACTACTCAGATCCCAGTAGGGTACGGACTGGAACTCCCATCTTACTATTCAGATCCCAGTAGGGTACGGACTGGAACTCCCATCTTACTACTCAGATCCCAGTAGGGTACGGACTGGAACTCCCATCTTACTACTCAGATCCCAGTAGGGTACGGACTGGAACTCCCATCTAACTATTCAGATCCCAGTAGGGTACGGACTGGAACTCCCATCTTACTACTCAGATCCCAGTAGGGTACGGACTGGAACTCCCATCTTACTACTCAGATCCCAGTAGGGTACGGACTGGAACTCCCATCTTACTACTCAGATCCCAGTAGGGTACGGACTGGAACTCCCATCTTACTACTCAGATCCCAGTAGGGTACGGACAGGAACTCCCATCTTACTACTCAGATCCCAGTAGGGTACGGACAGGAACTCCCATCTAACTACTCAGATCCCAGTAGTGTACGGACTGGAACTCCCATCTTACTATTCAGATCCCAGTAGGGTACGGACTGGAACTCCCATCTTACTATTCAGATCCCAGTAGGGTACGGACTGGAACTCCCATCTTACTACTCAGATCCCAGTAGGGTACGGACTGGAACTCCCATCTTACTACTCAGATCCCAGTAGGGTACGGACTGGAACTCCCATCTTACTATTCAGATCCCAGTAGGGTACGTAGGGTACGGACTGGAACTCCCGTTCAAAGGCACTTAAATATTTTGTATTGCCCAGGGTCTAAATGTACTTCTTGGTCCACCAGCCACAGTGGCAGCCAGATAAAAAATCTACCAGCCACTCAGATTTTTAGTGTAGTAGTGTACGGACTGGAACTCCCATCTTACTACTCAGATCCCAGTAGGGTACGGACTGGAACTCCCATCTTACTATTCAGATCCCAGTAGGGTACGGACTGGAACTCCCATCTTACTACTCAGATCCCAGTAGGGTACGGACTGGAACTCCCATCTTACTACTCAGATCCCAGTAGGGTACGGACTGGAACTCCCATCTTACTATTCAGATCCCAGTAGGGTACGGACTGGAACTCCCATCTTACTATTCAGATCCCAGTAGGGTACGGACTGGAACTCCCATCTTACTATTCAGATCCCAGTAGGGTACGGACTGGAACTCCCATCTTACAAACACACACACACACACACACACACACACACACACACACACACACACACACACACACACACACACACACACACACACACACACACACACACACACACACACACACACACACACACACACACACACACACACACACACACTGACTCAAAGTGAGAGGCTGTACACACACACACACTGTACACACACACACTGAGTGTAAAAAACCATTAGGAACACCTTCCTAATATTGAGCTGCACCCCCTGTTCCCCTCAGAACAGCCTCAATTCGTTGGGGCATGGACTCTACAAGGTGTTAAAAGCGTTCCACAGGGATGCTGGCCCATGTTGACTCCAATGATTCGCACAATTGTGTCAAATTGACTGGATGTGCTTTGGGTAGTGGACCATTCTTTACACACACGGGAAACTGTTGAGCGTGAAAAACCCAGCAGCGTTGCAATTCTTGACACACTCAAACCGCTAAGCCTGGCACCTACTATCATAACCCGTTCAAAGGCACTTAAATATTTTGTATTGCCCAGGGTCTAAATGTACTTCTTGGTCCACCAGCCACAGTGGCAGCCAGATAAAAAATCTACCAGCCACTCAGATTTTTTACCAGCCAAAATAATGACGTCAAAGAACACAAATGGATGACCATGCTTTGTAATGTTAAAACAAACAAAAAAAAGTATCAGTAAGAAGTAATGTGGTATAATTTTTGTGACCTGAGTCTTTTAATAAAATATCAGAAACAAAATGTTCAACTGCCACTTTAAGGGCAGGGTGTTACCGCGGTAACATGACCACTCGAGTCCCGTCACATGTGTCTGTGAGATTTATAATCTGACTAGGACAGGTATCATCCACTAGATACGATCACGTGTGTCTCTATTATGCGTGGGATTACTTGAGAACAGATTTCTTCAATTAAAATCACTTAGAGCTGATTTGCTGGTGTTTTTACAGTTTTTTATGTCCAACAATGAAAATAAAAAGCACCCGAGGGCCAGATTCAGCCAGTTGGCCAGTTGGGGAACATTGGACCAGGACGTCTCTTCGCTATCAGTGGAAGCAGTAGACTCAAACTAACTTTGAAAAACAACCAAGCTTGTGAAGAAAACTATGTAAATAGCCAAGAAACACAAGGACAAAGTCTCACTTTGTAGACTGTCAAGTAAATTAGACCAACTTTTATGCCTGTGCGTAGTGCCTCCAAAAATGAATCTACCAGCACTTCACTCATTGCGCACAGCTCCACTGCCAGGCAGTGTTTGTGTGCGAGGTGGGATATAGGATTCATATTTCTTTGTGCAATTAGCAGCTATGAAACAAAACAGCAGAAATACTTTGAACACAACATACTGCAGCATTCTTCTAGCCTTAAGTCACATGTGCTCATATTTGACTTTTAACTATTTTTATTCGCAAATGTAATGCTCCCACTGTAGCGCCCTGCAAATTGACCCCCGTGAACATGGCTGGTGAAATAGACATTCTTACCAGCCAAAAACCTAAACCCACACAAACTTGGCAGGTGGCGGGTGGTCATTTTATGCGCTGGTCTTGCCCATTCTCCCTCTGAATGACACACATACTCAATCCATGTCTCCATTGTCTTAAGGCTTGAAAATCCTTCTTTAACCCTTCTCCTCTCCTTCATCTACACTGATTGTAGTGGATTTAACAAGTGACATCAATAAGTGATCATAACTTTCACCTGGATTCACCTGGTCTGTCTGTCATGGAAAGAGCAGGTGTTCCTAATGTTTTGTACACTGTTTACTGTACACACACAGACAATCTTCTTCCCCCCCAAAGCTGTAATTACTACTTGTATTTCTACACGAGTGGCCACTAGAGATCCTGGTTTGAGTCCAGGCTCTGTCGCAGCCGGCCGTGACCGGGAGACCCATGGGGCGGCGCACAATTGTCCCAGCCTCGTCCAGGTTAGGGAGGGTTTGGCCGGCAGGGATGTTCTTGTCCCATTGTGCACTAGCGACTCTTGTGGCGGACCGGACGCGATGCACGCTGACACGGTTTCCAGGTGTACGGTGTTTCCTCCGACACATTGGTGCGGCTGGCTTCTGGGTTAAGCGAGTAGTGTGACAAGAAGCAGTGTGGCTTGACTGGGTCGTGTTTCGGAGGACGCACGGCTCTCGACCTTCGACCTCTCCCGAGTCCGTACTGGAGTTGCAGCGATGGGACAAGACTGTAACTACCAATGGGATATCATGAAAAAGGGGGAAAAAATGATAATACACACATGACTATTCTGCCGACTATTCCACAGGGAATAATGTTCCACTGAAAGGAGCAGGGTTAAGCTGAGCGAGAACATACACAACATCTTTCACATTTTACAAAATGACGACAACAGCGTGTACAGTGTGTGTGTGTGTGTGTGTGTGTGTGTGTGTGTGTGTGTGTGTGTGTGTGTGTGTGTGTTTGCTAAAGCTATTCTCTTATCTGGAGGGTAACACAGGAACTGAATCAACACAAGACAGGAAGACGATATCACCCTGACCACCACCATATTGTTGACACACACACGCACGCACGCACGCACGCACGCACGCACGCACGCACACACACACACACACACACACACACACACACACACACACACACACACACACACACACACACACACACACACACACACACACACACACACACTCAGCGTGACCATAATGCACAGCTAACATTTATACAATGCTTTAATGTTCTCGCAGGATGTGATCTCACAGCACAGCATACGTGGCGTGGGATTAATGACAGAAATTTGACGAACAATAAAACTCATACAGCCTGAAGATACACAACACACGCTGACCCAGACGCAGACCCACATGCTGACCCACCCACACACTGACCCACACACTGACCCACCCACACGCTGACCCAGACACTGACCCACATGCTGACCCACCCACACGCTGAACCAGACGCAGACCCACATGCTGACCCACCCACACACTGACCCACACACTGACCCACCCACACGCTGACCCACCCACACACTGACCCACACACTGACCCACCCACACGCTGACCCACACACTGACCCACCCACACGCTGACCCAGACGCAGACCCACATGCTGACCCACCCACACACTGACCCACACACTGACCCACCCACACGCTGACCCAGACGCAGACCCACATGCTGACCCACCCACACACTGACCCACACACTGACCCACCCACACGCTGACCCACCCACACGCTGACCCAGACACTGACCCACACACTGACCCACCCACACACTGACCCACCCACACGCTGACCCACACACTGACCCACCCACACACTGACCCACACGCTGACCCACCCACACCCTGACCCATACACTGACCCACACGCTGACCCACCCACACACTGACCCACCCACACGCTGACCCACACACTGACCCACCCACACACTGACCCACACGCTGACCCACCCACACCCTGACCCACACGCTGACCCACACGCTGACCCACCCACACACTGACCCACCCACACACTGACCCAGACACTGACCCACATGCTGACCCACCCACACGCTGACCCACCCACACGCTGACCCACCCACACCCTGACCCACACGCTGACCCACACGTTGACCCACACACTGACCCACCCGCTGACCCACCCACACCCTGACCCACACGCTGACCCACACGCTGACCCACACACTGACCCACCCGCTGACCCACCCACATGCTGACCCACCCACACCCTGACCCACACGCTGACCCACACACTGACCCACCCACACACTGACCCACACACTGACCCACCCACACACTGACCCACACGCTGACCCAGACACTGACCCACATGCTGACCCACCCACACACTGACCCACACGTTGACCCACACACTGACCCACCCACACACTGACCCAGACACTGACCCACACACTGACCCACCCACACACTGACCCACCCACACGCTGACCCACACACCTACCCACCCACACACTGACCCACACACTGACCCACACGCTGACCCACACACTAACCCACCCACACGCTGACCCACCCACACGCTGACCCACCCACACACTGACTCACCCACACGCTGACCCACACGCTAACAGACATATGAACTGCTGTTGACCATGTTCAGAATTTGAGAGTCAGAAACCGACATACAACTATCAGAATGATTTATGTTAGAAAATGACACCTCCTTAAACTACCGCGACCAACCACACCTACACAGAGAAGACTACTGTACGTTAGCTGTACCTGTGGCTACAGACTACCTCTGCTACGAGAGAGAGAGAGAGAGAGAGAGAGAGAGAGAGAGAGAGAGAGAGAGAGAGAGAGAGAGAGAGAGAGAGAGAGAGAGAGAGAGAGAGAGAGAGAGAGAGAGAGAGAGGAAGAGAGGGAGAGAGGGAGAGAGAGACAGACAGAGACAGAGACAGAGAGAGAGAGAGAGAGAGAGAGAGAGAGAGAGAGAGAGAGAGAGAGAGAGAGAGAGAAAAGTACAACCAGTGGAGAACAAACATCCTCGTAGATTTATCTGTTCATTTATGTTCCCTTTCATACTTCAACTTTTAGCACATTGTTACAACACTGTACACAGCCAATGTTTACTGTTCATTTCTGATTGTTTATTTCCCATGATGATTAACCATGAGATCTAATGCCAGAGTAAAAGCAAGGGCAACCACTTTACACACACACACACACACACACACACACACACACACACACACACACACACACACACACACACACACACACACACACACACACGCAAACACACACCTGGGGAAACAGAGGATGAGTGGAGGTAACAGAGCAAGACACACACACACACTTGCAGCCTAGCAACGGTACAGAAGCCTTTCACTCTGAGCCTTAAGTCATTCAGTTTTACAGGCTGTAAGTGCTGCTGGACTTATGCAGTAAACTCCCCTGGAGGATATCAGAGTCGTATCTGTGTGATATGAGTGTGTCTGCATCACATCTTCCTGTTCTCAACATTAGGGAATTACAGGATGTAGGACCAGATCACTATGGACAGAAATCTCTCCCCCCCTGTCTCCACATCTCTCTTTCTCTAATGTTCTGCATTTCCCACCTGTTCTACCTTCCCTCTGTCTCTCTCTACCTTCCTCTCCTTCCCTCTGTCTCTCTCTACCTTCCTCTCCTTCCCTCTGTCTCCCTCTACCTTCCTCTCCTTCCATTTGACTCCCTCTACCTCCCTCTCCTTCCCTTTGACTCTCTCTACCCTCCTCTCTTTCCCTTTCTCTCGCTATCTTCCTCTCCTTCCCTTTGACTCCCTCTACCTCCCTCTCCTCCCCTCTCTCTCCTTCACTCTCTCTACCTCTGTCTCCTTCCCTTTGACTCCCTCTACCTCCCTCTCTCTCCCTCCCTCCCATCCCCTCTAAGAGTGTTATTAATAATGAATGGTTATGACTGTGTTAAATAACAGTGTTCTCTGTGATCAGTGTCTGACTGAGCCAGTTCCATTGTCTGAATGAAATCTAATTTTATTTGTCACAGGTGCCAAATACAACAGGTGTAGACCTTACAGTGAAATGCTTACTTACAAGCCCTTAACCAACAATGCAGTTTTAAGAAAAAAAAAGAAGTAAGAGATAAGAATAACAAATAATTAAAGAGCTGCAGGTAGCCTAGTGGTTAGAGCGTTGGGCCAGTAACCGAAAGGTTGCTAAATCAAATCCCCGAGCTGACAAGGTAAACATCTGTTGTTCTGCCCCTAAACAAGGCAGTTAACCCACCGTTCCTAGCCCGTCATTGAAAATAAGAATTTGTTCTTAACTGACTTGCCTAAAGATTAAATTTAACAAATAACAATAGCGGGGCTATATACCGGGGGTACCGGTACAGACTCAATGTGCGGGGGCACTGGTGTTGAGGTAATATGTACATGTAGGTAGAGTTATTAAAGTGACTATGATAATAACAGAGAGGAACAGCAGTGTAGAAGGGTAATGCAAATAGTATGGGTAGCCATTTGATTATGGCTTGGGGGTAGAAGCCTCTTGGACCTAGACTTGGCGCTCCGGTACCGCTTGCAGTGCAGTAGCAGAGAGAACAGTCTATGACTAGGGTGGCTGGAGTCTTTGACAATTCTTAGGGCCTTCCTCTGACACTGCCTTGTATAGAGTTCCTGGATGGCAGGAAGCTTGGCCCCAGTGATGTACTGGGCCGTACGCATTACCCTCTGTAGTGCCTTATGGTCAGAGGCCGAGCAGTTGCCATACCAGGTGGTGACGCAACCAGTCAGGATGCTCTAAAGGGTGCAACTGTATAACTTTTTGAGGATCAGAGGATTCATGCCAAATCTTTTCAGTCTCTTGAGTGGGAATAGGTTTTGTCGTGCCCTCTTCACGACTGTCTTGGTGTGCTTGGGCCATGTAGTTTGTTTGTGATGTGGACACCAAGGAACTTGAAGCTCTCAACCTGCTCCACTACAGCCATTCGATGAGAACGGAGGAATGCTCGGTCCTCTTTTTCCTGTAGTCCACAATCTTCTCCTTTGTCTTGATCACGTTGAGGGAGAGGTTGTTGTCCTGGCACAACACGGCCAGGTCTCTGACCTCCTCCTTATAGGCTGTCTGATCGTTGTCAGTGATCAGGCCTAACACTGTTGTGTCATCTGCAAACTTAATGATGGTGCTGGAGTTGTGCCTGGCCGTGCAGTGTCATGAGTGAACAGGGAGTCACGTTCGCTGGAATAATTATCAGACCAGACTGCAACGCGATATGGTTTCTACATAATATTTATTTGAAAACGCACAAAACAAAGAAAGAACGAAACAAACAACGAACCGTGACTACAGAGGTGCTACTCACTAACACAGGTGGAAAAAATGCTACTTAAATATGATCCCCAATTAGAGACAACGATAGCCAGCTGCCTCTAATTGGGAATCACACCAAACACCAACATAGAAAATCAAACATAGAATCCCACATAGAAAATAATAACTAGAAAACCCCCCAGTCACACCCTGACCTACTATACCATAGAAAATAAAAGGCTCTCTATGGTCAGGGCGTGACACCCCCGTGTTGAGGATCAGCGTGGTAGATGTGTTGTTACGTACCCTTACCACCTGGGGGCTGCCCGTCAGGAAGTCCAGGATCCAGTTGCAGAGGGAGGTGTTTAGTCCCAGGATCCTTAGCTTAGTGATGATCTTTGAGGGTACTATGGTGTTGAACACTGAGCTGTAGTCAACGAATAGCATTGCCACATAGATGTTCCTTTTGTCCAGGTGTGAAAGGGCAGTGTGGAGTGCAATAGAGATTGCATCATCTGTGGATCTGTTGGGACGGTATGCAAATTGGAGTGAGTCTAGGGTTTTTGGGACAATGTGTTGATGTGAGCCATGACCAGCCTTTCAAAGCATTTCATGGCTAAAGACGTGAGTGCTATGCATCGGTAGTCGGTGGTTACCTTAGTGTTCTTGGGCACAGGGACTATGGTGGTCTGCTTGAAACATGTTGGTATTACAGACTCAGACAGGGAGAGGTTGAAAATGTCAGTGAAGACACTTGCCAGTTGGTCAGCGCATGCTCAGAGTACACGTCCTGGTAATCCGTCTGGCCCTGCGGCCCTGTGAATGTTGACCTGTTTAAAGGTCTTACTCACATCGGCTACGGAGAGCGTGATCACACCGTCGTCCGGAACAGCTGAGGCGCTCATACATGTTTCAGTGTTACTTGCCTCGAAGCGAGCACAGAAGTAATTTAGCTCATCTGGTAGGCTCGTGTCATTGGGCAGTTCTTGGCTGTGCTTCCCTATGTAGTCTATAATAGTTTGCAAGCCCTGCCACATCCAACGACCGTTAGAGCCGGTGTAGTACGATTCGATCTAAGTCCTGTATTGAAGTTTTGCCTGTTTGATGTTTCATCGGAGGGCATATCGGGATTTCCTATAAGCTTCCGGGTTAGATTCCCGCTTCTTGAACATGGCACCTCTACTCATTAGCTCAGTGCAAATGTTGCCTGTAATCCATGGCTTCTGGTTGGGGTATGTACGTAGGGTCACTGTGGGGATGACGTCATTGATGAAGCCAGTGAGTGATGTGGTGTACTCCTCAATGCCATCGGAAGAATCCTGGAACACATTCCAGTCTGTGCTAGCAAAACAGTCCTGTAGTTTAGCATCTGCTTCATCTGACCACTTTTTTATAGATCGAGTCACTGGTGCTTCCTGCTTTAGATTTTGCTTGTAAGCAGGAATCAGGAGGACAGAATTATGGTCAGATTTGCCAAATGGAGGGCAAGGGAGAGCTTTGTACACATCTCTGTGTGTGGAGTAAAGGTGGTCTAGAGTTGTTTTCCCTCTGGTTGCACATTTAACATGCTGGTAAAAATGAGGTAAAACGGATTTAAGATTCCTTGCATTAAAGGCCCTGGCCACTAGGAGAGCCGCCTCTGGATGAGCGTTTTCCTGTTTGCTTATGGTGGCATACAACTCATTGAGTGTGGTTTTACTGCCAGCATTGGTCTGTGGTGGTATGTAGACAGCTACGAAAAATACAGATGAAAACTCTCTCTGTAGATCGTGTGGTCTACAGCTTATCATGAGATACTATACCTCAGGCGAGCAAAACCTTGAGACTTCCTTAGATATCGTGCACAAGCTGTTGTTTACAGATATGCATAGGCCCCCGCCCCTTGTCTTACCAGAGGCTGCTGTTCTATCCTGTCGATAGTGTATAATCCGCCAGCTGTATGTTCTTAATGTCGTCGTTCAGCCACGACTCTGTGAAACATAAGATATTACAGTTTTTAATGTCCCGTTGGTAGGATATACGTGCTTTCAGTTCGTCCCATTTTTTTCAAGCAATTGAATGTTAGTTTACAGTACGGATGGAAAAGGCAGATTAGCCACTCGTTGCCTGATCCTCACAAGGCACCCCGATCTCTTTCCGGAAAATCTCAGTTTCTTTCTCCAATGAATGACAGGGATGAAGGCCTGTTCGGGTGTTTGGAGTATATAATTCCCGAAGGACTCGTTAAATGAAAAATTCTTCGTCCAATTCGAGGCGCGTAATCACTGTTCTGTTCTGAAGCTCTTTTCGGTCATAAGAGACGGTAGCAGCAACATTATGTATAAAATTTACAAACAACGCAAAAAAACTAACAAATTAGAACGGTTGGTTAATAAGAGACAATAAAACGGCAGCCATCCCCTCCGGCGCCAACACACAATGACTGAGCCAGTTCCAGTGTCTGAATGAGCCAGTTCCAGTGTCTGACTGAGCCAGTTACAGTGTCTGAATGAGCCAGTTCCAGTGTCTGAATGAGCCAGTTCCAGTGTTTGTCTGAGCCAGTTACAGTGTCTGACTGAGCCAGTTACAGTGTCTGACTGAGCCAGTTCCAATGTCTGAACGAGCCAGTTCCAGTGTCTGACTGAGCCAGTTACAGTGTCTGAATGAGCCAGTTCCAGTGTTTGTCTGAGCCAGTTCCAGTGTCTGACTGAGCCAGTTCCAGTGTCTGACTGAGCCAGTTCCAGTGTCTGACTGAGCCAGTTCCAACGTCTGACTGAGCCAGTTCCAGTGTCTGACTGAGCCAGTTCCAGTGTTTGTCTGAGCCAGTTCCAGTGTCTGACTGAGCCAGTTCCAGTGTCTGACTGAGCCAGCTCCAGTGTCTGACTGAGCCAGTTCCAGTGTCTGACTGAGCCAGTTCCAGTGTCTGAATGAGCCAGTTCCCGTGTCTGACTGAGCCAGTTCCAGTGTCTGACTGAGCCAGTTCCATTGTCTGACTGAGCCAGTTCCAGTGTCTGAATGAGCCAGTTCCAGTGTCTGACTGAGCCAGTTCCAGTGTCTGAATGAGCCAGTTTCAGTGTTTGTCTGAACCAGTTCCAGTGTCTGAATGAGCCAATTTCAGTGTTTGAGCCTGTTCCAGTGTCTGAATGATTTCCAGTATCTGAATGAGCCAATTCCAGTGTTTGTCTGAGCCAGTTCCAGTGTTTGACTGAGCCAGGTCCAGTGTCTGACTGAGCCAGTTCCAGTGTCTGAATGAGCCAGTTTCAGTGTTTGTCTGAGCCAGTTCCAGTGTCTGAATGAGCCAGTTCCAGTGTTTTTCTGAACCAGTTCCAGTGTTTTTCTGAACCAGTTCCAGTGTCTGAATGAGCCAGTTCCAGTGTCTGACAGAGCCAGTTCCAGTGTCTGAATGAGCCAGTCCCAGTGTCTGAATGAGCCAGTCCCAGTGTCTGAATGAGCCAGTTTCAGTGTTTGTCTGAGCCAGTTCCAGTGTCTGAACGAGCCAGTTCCAGTTTCTGAACGAGCCAGTTACAGTGTCTGAATGAGCCAGTTACAGTGTCTGACTGAGCCAGTTTCAGTGTTTGTCTGAGCCAGTTCCAGTGTCTGAATGAGCCAGTTCCAGTGTTTTTCTGAACCAGTTCCAGTGTTTTTCTGAACCAGTTCCAGTGTCTGAATGAGCCAGTTTCAGTGTCTGACTGAGCCAGTTCCAGTGTTTGTCTGAGCCAGTTCCAGTGTCTGAATGAGCCAGTCCCAGTATCTGAATGAGCCAGTTCCAGTGTCTGAACGAGCCAGTTCCAGTGTCTGACTGAGCCAGTTCCAGTTTCTGAATGAGCCAGTTTCAGTGTTTGTCTGAGCCAGTTCCAGTGTCTGAATGAGCCAGTTTCAGTGTTTGTCTGAGCCAGTTCCAGTGTCTGACTGAGCCAGTTCCAGTGTCTGACTGAGCCAGCTCCAGTGTCTGACTGAGCCAGTTCCAGTGTCTGACTGAGCCAGTTCCAGTGTCTGAATGAGCCAGTTCCCGTGTCTGACTGAGCCAGTTCCAGTGTCTGACCGAGCCAGTTCCAGTGTCTGACTGAGCCAGTTACAGTGTCTGAATGAGCCAGTTCCAGTGTTTGTCTGAGCCAGTTCCAGTGTCTGACTGAGCCAGGTCCAGTGTCTGACTGAGCCAGTTCCAGTGTCTGACTGAGCCAGTTCCAACGTCTGACTGAGCCAGTTCCAGTGTCTGACTGAGCCAGTTCCAGTGTTTGTCTGAGCCAGTTCCAGTGTCTGACTGAGCCAGTTCCAGTGTCTGACTGAGCCAGCTCCAGTGTCTGACTGAGCCAGTTCCAGTGTCTGACTGAGCCAGTTCCAGTGTCTGAATGAGCCAGTTCCCGTGTCTGACTGAGCCAGTTCCAGTGTCTGACTGAGCCAGTTCCATTGTCTGACTGAGCCAGTTCCAGTGTCTGACTGAGCCAGTTCCAGTGTCTGACTGAGCCAGTTCCAGTGTCTGAATGAGCCAGTTTCAGTGTTTGTCTGAACCAGTTCCAGTGTCTGAATGAGACAATTTCAGTGTTTGAGCCTGTTCCAGTGTCTGAATGATTTCCAGTATCTGAATGAGCCAATTCCAGTGTTTGTCTGAGCCAGTTCCAGTGTTTGACTGAGCCAGGTCCAGTGTCTGACTGAGCCAGGTCCAGTGTCTGACTGAGCCAGTTCCAGTGTCTGAATGAGCCAGTTTCAGTGTTTGTCTGAGCCAGTTCCAGTGTCTGAATGAGCCAGTTCCAGTGTTTTTCTGAACCAGTTCCAGTGTTTTTCTGAACCAGTTCCAGTGTCTGAATGAGCCAGTTCCAGTGTCTGACAGAGCCAGTTCCAGTGTCTGAATGAGCCAGTCCCAGTGTCTGAATGAGCCAGTCCCAGTGTCTGAATGAGCCAGTTTCAGTGTTTGTCTGAGCCAGTTCCAGTGTCTGAACGAGCCAGTTCCAGTTTCTGAACGAGCCAGTTACAGTGTCTGAATGAGCCAGTTACAGTGTCTGACTGAGCCAGTTTCAGTGTTTGTCTGAGCCAGTTCCAGTGTCTGAATGAGCCAGTTCCAGTGTTTTTCTGAACCAGTTCCAGTGTTTTTCTGAACCAGTTCCAGTGTCTGAATGAGCCAGTTTCAGTGTCTGACTGAGCCAGTTCCAGTGTTTGTCTGAGCCAGTTCCAGTGTCTGAATGAGCCAGTCCCAGTATCTGAATGAGCCAGTTCCAGTGTCTGAACGAGCCAGTTCCAGTGTCTGACTGAGCCAGTTCCAGTTTCTGAATGAGCCAGTTTCAGTGTTTGTCTGAGCCAGTTCCAGTGTCTGAATGAGCCAGTTTCAGTGTTTGTCTGAGCCAGTTCCAGTGTCTGACTGAGCCAGTTCCAGTGTCTGACTGAGCCAGCTCCAGTGTCTGACTGAGCCAGTTCCAGTGTCTGACTGAGCCAGTTCCAGTGTCTGAATGAGCCAGTTCCAGTGTCTGACTGAGCCAGTTCCAGTGTCTGACTGAGCCAGTTCCAGTGTCTGAATGAGCCAGTTCCAGTGTCTGACTGAGCCAGTTCCAGTGTCTGAATGAGCCAGTTTCAGTGTTTGTCTGAGCCAGTTCCAGTGTCTGAATGAGCCAGTTTCAGTGTTTGTCTGAACCAGTTCCACTGTCTGAATGAGCCAATTTCAGTGTTTGAGCCTGTTCCAGTGTCTGAATGATTTCCAGTATCTGAATGAGCCAGTTCCAGTGTTTGTCTGAGCCATTTCCAGTATCCGAATGAGCCAGTTCCAGTGTTTGACTGAGCCAGGTCCAGTGTCTGACTGAGCCAGTTTCAGTGTCTGAATGAGCCAGTTTCAGTGTTTGTCTGAGCCAGTTCCAGTGTCTGAATGAGCCAGTCCCAGTGTCTGAATGAGCCAGTTTCAGTGTTTGTCTGAGCCAGTTCCAGTGTCTGAATGAGCCAGTTTCAGTGTTTTTCTGAACCAGTTCCAGTGTTTTTCTGAACCAGTTCCAGTGTCTGAATGAGCCAGTTCCAGTGTCTGAATGAGCCAGTTCCAGTGCCTGAATGAGCCAGTTCCAGTATCTGAATGAGCCAGTTCCAGTGATTGACTGAGCCAGTTCCAGTGTTTTGACTGAGCCAGTTGCAGTGTTTGACTGAGCCAGTTGCAGTGTCTGACTGAGCCAGTTCCAGTGTCTGAACGAGCCAGTCCCAGTGTCTGAACGAGCCAGTTCCAGTGTTTTTCTGAGCCAGTCTGACAGTTGTGATGAATACTATATTATACTATCTATAATAGTCCAACACCACAGACCTGGAAGAGAGGACATTCAGAGCCTCTGCCTATTGACCTGCTATTAGGCTCGCCTCACAAAGACACTAGCACAGAACACCTGAAATTCTTACAGTATGGAACTATCACACACACACACACCTGCACACGCACACACAAAGAGACACACAGTGCAATAAAAGGAAAGTGACATGTGTGTTCTGTTTCAGGGTGAAGGGGCTAATTATCTGTCACTTCAGAGGTGTGTGTGTGAGAGTGTTTAAAACAAACAAACACTCATAGACCCACTGGCTGGGGTGTCTCTGTTGTCTTGTGTCATCACTAATTTGCAGTGTCTGACTGAGCCAGTTCCAGTGTCTGAACGAGCCAGTCCCAGTGTCTGAACGAGCCAGTTCCAGTGTTTTTCTGAGCCAGTCTGACAGTTGTGATGAATACTATATTATACTATCTATAATAGTCCAACATATAGTTTAAATGAGAAAAAGGTCTGTTCCACCAGACAAGCCATTAACCAACAGGAGTGTGTGTGTGCGTGTAAATGTGTGTGTGCATACTGGTGTAGTGGTGGAAGGAGAAGTGGGTATGCTCTAATTTTGCCAACATTTTTAAAACAGCCCACTCTGCGAAGGAAAGGCACGTGAAAAATGATATGAGAAACGGTGACATACACTCTGAATGACCTACAATTATACATCCCATATTGGTCTTTCAGTCAGGCCAACCCAAGCTGTACTATGTAGCAGGCTAATAGTAGGCCTACTATTGAAACAGATAAACTGAGTCAGAAATCACATTTCTAATTTAAAGTTTCAAATTTTCCCTTTTTTTTTCAGGTTTTCGTTCTCTAAGTCACACTTTTTTCCACAGAAAAACAAGTCCATAACAACGCTTAAACTACATCAGGAGACCACTTTTGAGGACTGGAAAAAGTGGAATGGTTACCCTTTAATTAATTCAAGTGTGCAGGCACCTAGCACTGTTGTTTTGTTAGTGGTGTTTCTGTAGCACATCAGATAGAGTTTGCAAAGCAATGTCCACTGAATTGAAGCAAATAATGATGATATCATTCTCCCAGCTAGACATAGACTACTTTGTAGGGAAGGCCTTTCCATCTACCAGAAGACGGTTAGGTCTGTCATTAGCATCGCTGTTTCCTGCTCCTTAATTGTTGGAAACCTGGACATTACTTCATATTATCAGGCATGTCTTGCTTCAGAGTAGCCTATAGCCAAAATCCCACCATAGAAACGTGGAGGCAATTCTTTTTTATAAAGACTTCCTTATTATGCTTCCTCCTGTTCTATTCTTTAAACTTTCTTTTGTTGTCTAGCAGCCAAATGCATTATCCTAATCATATCAGCATCCCGTGATGTATCTTCAAATCCTCCCTCTATGATGGATATTTCCATCTCTGTCCACGATACCACTTGTTTGCCGTGTGTGGTCTCTGCCGTGTGGTCTCTGCCGTGTGGTCTCTGCCGTGTGGTCTCTGCCGTGTGGTCACTGCCGTGTGGTCACTGCCGTGTGGTCACTGCCGTGTGGTCTCTGCCGTGTGGTCTCTGCCGTGTGGTCACTGCCGTGTGGTCACTGCCGTGTGGTCTCTGCCGTGTGGTCTCTGCCGTGTGGTCTCTGCCGTGTGGTCTCTGCCGTGTGGTCTCTGCCGTGTGGTCACTGCCGTGTGGTCACTGCCGTGTGGTCTCTGCCGTGTGGTCTCTGCCGTGTGGTCTCTGCCGTGTGGTCTCTGCCGTGTGGTCACTGCCGTGTGGTCTCTGCCGTGTGGTCTCTGCCGTGCGGTCTCTGCCGTGCGGTCTCTGCCGTGCGGTCTCGGCCGTGCGGTCTCGGCCGTGCGGTCGCTGCCGTGCGGTCGCTGCCGTGCGGTCGCTGCCGTGCGGTCGCTGCCGTGCGGTCTCTGCCGTGCGGTCTCTGCCGTGCGGTCGCTGCCGTGCGGTCGCTGCCGTGCGGTCGCTGCCGTGCGGTCTCTGCCGTGCGGTCTCTGCCGTGCGGTCTCTGCCGTGCGGTCGCTGCCGTGCGGTCGCTGCCGTGCGGTCGCTGCCGTGCGGTCGCTGCCGTGCGGTCGCTGCCGTGCGGTCGCTGCCGTGCGGTCGCTGCCGTGCGGTCGCTGCCGTGCGGTCTCTGCCGTGCGGTCTCTGCCGTGCGGTCTCTGCCGTGCGGTCACTGCCGTGCGGTCTCTGCCGTGCGGTCTCTGCCGTGCGGTCTCTGCCGTGCGGTCTCTGCCGTGCGGTCTCGGCCGTGCGGTCTCGGCCGTGCGGTCGCTGCCGTGCGGTCGCTGCCGTGCGGTCGCTGCCGTGCGGTCGCTGCCGTGCGGTCGCTGCCGTGCGGTCTCTGCCGTGCGGTCTCTGCCGTGCGGTCGCTGCCGTGCGGTCGCTGCCGTGCGGTCTCTGCCGTGCGGTCTCTGCCGTGCGGTCTCTGCCGTGCGGTCGCTGCCGTGCGGTCTCGGCCGTGCGGTCTCTGCCGTGCGGTCTCTGCCGTGCGGTCGCTGCCGTGCGGTCTCTGCCGTGCGGTCTCTGCCGTGCGGTCTCTGCCGTGCGGTCTCTGCCGTGCGGTCGCTGCCGTGCGGTCGCTGCCGTGCGGTCGCTGCCGTGTGGTCACTTCCGATCTCTTCCATCAGCCTTATTAATTGATTCGGCGTATACCTCCACTACACGACTTTGTGTGCATGTGGCATGGAAAATCAGAAATACTGAGAGCGTTAGGGATTAAATGTCAGAACATTGAACGTGTGATTACTGTGTGTGTCTGCATGTTAATATGTGTGTGTGTCATGTCCACAGGTTTATCTAAAACACAAGAAAACCTGCAGCAAAGTAAATGTAGCCATCACACATTTGCTCTGCCCACTGCCCAAACACCAGGGACTCGGCATATCCCTCTGTTCAGTGACAAGACCATATCCGTCTATGGATAGATCACTCACTCACACACAGACAGAGAGACAAAGAGAGACAGAGAGACAGACAGAGGGAAGGATAGGAGAAAGAGACAGAGGGAAAGGGAGAGAGACAGAGGGAAGGATAGAAGATATAGAGACCGAGGGAAGGAGAGAGAGACAGATGGGAGGAGAGAGAGACAGAAGGAAGGAGAGGGGAGAAAGACAGAGGGAAGGAGAGAGAGACAGAGGGAAGGAGAGAGAGACAGAGGGAAGGAAAGAGACAGAGGGAAGGAGAGAGAGACAGAGGGAAGGAGAGAGAGACAGAGGGAAGGATAGGAGAGATAGAGACAGAGGGAAGGATAGGGGAGAGAGACAGAGGGGAGATAGACAGAGGGGAGAGAGACAGAGGGAAGGAGAGAGAGACAGAGGGAAGGAGAGAGAGACAGAGGAGAGAGAGACAGAGGGAAGGAGAGAAAGACAGGAGAGAGAGAGAGACAGAGGGAAGGAGAGAGACAGAGGGGAGAGAGACAGAGGGAAGGAAAGAGACAGAGGGAAGGAGAGAGAGACAGAGGGAAGGATAGGAGAGATAGAGACAGAGGGAAGGATAGGAGAGATAGAGACAGAGGGAAGGAGAGAGACAGAGGGAAGGAGAGACAGAAGGAAGGAGAGAGAGACAGAGGGAAGGAGAGAGAGACAGGGGGGAGAGACACAGAGGGAAGGAGAGAGAGAGAGGAGAGAGAGACAGAGGGAAGGAGAGAGAGACAGAAGGAGAGAGAGAGACAGCTAAACCAATGGTCTCAGTAGTAATGTATTATGTATCAGTGTGAGCAGAGAAGCAGGAAGAAGCATATGGAGCAGTGTATTCCTGCGTGCTCTCCATGTGCTGTGCGTGTGCGTGTGCGTGTGCGTGTGTGTGTGCGTGTGGTGTGTTCCTGCATGTTTTTAGCAGTATCCTGGTCCAAGCAGGGCTGGTCCATCGATCCTGCCAGGGGCATTAAGTGGTGGGAGTATGTGTGTATCTTTATTGGGTTAAATGGTGGTGAACTGAGATAAATACACACGCACACGCACACGCACACGCACACGCACACACAGTTTCATGTGTAGACAGTGATAGTGAGAGTGACACGCTGAATCCAGTGAGGGAACACTGATAAAAGGATGTAAACTGCCCTGAACTGAACAAACAGATGGAGAGAGACGGGAGAGAGAGAGAGGAGTGCGAAGAGAGAGAGGAGAGCGAAGAGAGAGAGAGGAGAGAAGAGAAGAGAGAGGACAGAGATGAGAGAGAGAGGGGAAAGAAAGAAGAGAGAGAGAGAATGACAGAGATGAGAGGGGAGAGAAAGAGAGAGAGGAGAAGAGAAGAGAGAGAGAGAAGAGAGGGAGCATGCATCCAAAGAGAGAAAAAGAAAGTGTCTGAATTGTAGCATGGCTCCAGAGATTGAAGGAGAATGTTATCACACACACACACACACACACACACACACACACACACACACACACACACACACACACACACACACACACACACACACACACACACACACACACACACACACACACACACACACACACACACACACACACACACACACACACACTCTCTCTCTCTCTCTCTCTCTCTTGTACATGACCCCACATTCTGAAATTGCATTTTTGTCCTCCCAAGTTGTATCACTGTGATGTACAGAGCAGCACCGGTGTGCTTTAGGTCCATGCTTATTCCCTACTATTCACATTGATACATAAACAGCTATACAAGCTTCACTGTCATGGTGCAGTCAGTACACAACACTATGATCACCATGTCTTAGCAGGATCACATGGTGACAGGGGTCCCTGCAGGGCCAGACAGCCAGGGAAGACCAGTCTACAGAGCTCAGGTGAATTTTTCAGTATATTATAACATTATAACATATTAGCTGTGTTGGAGAGTTGAGTTATTTACTAGACTGCTGGGTGTTGGGCGTGCATATTTAATAATGATCTCTTACCAAGCTTGATGACTGGGCATTCTGAATAGAGACCTCTAGAAGGGTCATGGCTCATATTAGATTGTGTTCACATCCAATTCATCATAAGGCCAATAGTTTTTCACTGAAAATAACTCTGCTGAGGTTACTTATCATCATGCAGGTGAATCACCTCCCTTCCCTTGTGAGTGAAATCCCCACGGAGCCCAGGCCAAACATCAGGAAACTATCTGCTCTCTACCTCATCACAAATAACACCACTGTCAAAGAGAGGGGATAGACGGAGAGAGAATAGAGAGGTAGAATGAGAGAGAGAGAGAAAGAAGAGGGGAGGAGAGAGAGGGAGAACGAGAGAGAGAGAGAACGAAAGAAAGAGAGAGAAAGAACGAGCGAAAGAGAGCGAGAACGAGAGAGCGAGAGAGCGAGAGAGAGAGAGAGAAGGGTAATCATGGTTCATCAGTCATTTTCTGTCCTCTCTTTTCTGACTTTGATGTTCTGAGGAAAATGCACCTGTTCTGAGGAAAGCACACAAACACATACACACACACACACACACACACACACACACACACACACACACACACACACACACACACACACACACACACACACACACACGATATAAGGATCCCTGTGGAGGTAGAGATAGTTCTCTCGCTTGAGTTGAGATAAACAGAGAGCTGAAGACTGAATGAGAGACAGAGTGACTCTGTTGGACCCCCTCCCTCCCCACCAGAGACAGAGGCAGAGTGACTCTGTTTGACCCCCTCCCTCCCCACCAGAGACAGAGACAGAGTGACTCTGTTTGACCCCTCCCTCCCTCCCCACTAAAGACAGAGACAGAGTGACTCTGTTAGACCCCCTACCTCCCTCCCCACTAGAGACAGAGACAGAGTGACTCTGTTTGACCCCTCCCTCCCTCCCCACTAGAGACAGAGACAGAGTGACTCTGTTGGACCCCTCCCTCCCTCCCCACTAGAGACAGAGTGACTCTGTTTGACCCCTCCCTCCCTCCCCACTAGAGACAGAGACAGAGTGACTCTGTTGGACCCCTCCCTCCCTCCCCACTAGAGACAGAGACAGAGTGACTCTGTTGGACCCCTCCCTCCCTCCCCACTAGAGACAGAGACAGAGTGACTCTGTTTGACCCCTCCCTCCCTCCCCACTAGAGACAGAGACAGAGTGACTCTGTTGGACCCCTCCCTCCCTCCCCACTAGAGACAGAGACAGAGGGACTCTGTTGGACCCCTCCCTCCTTCCCCACTAGAGACAGAGTGACTCTGTTGGACCCCTCCCTCCCTCCCCACTAGAGACAGAGTGACTCTGTTTGACCCCTCCCTCCCTCCCCACTAGAGACAGAGACAGAGTGACTCTGTTGGACCCCTCCCTCCCTCCCCACTAGAGACAGAGACAGAGTGACTCTGTTAGACCCCTCCCTCCCTCCCCACTAGAGATAGAGACAGGGTGACTCTGTTAGACCCCTCCCTCCCTCCCCACTAGAGACAGAGACAGAGGGACTCTGTTGGACCCCTCCCTCCCTCCCCACTAGAGACAGAGACAGAGTGACTCTGTTGAACCCCTCCCTCCCCACTAGAGACAGAGTGACTCTGTTGGACCCCTCCCTCCCTCCCCACTAGAGACAGAGACAGAGTGACTCTGTTGAACCCCTCCCTCCCCACCAGAGACAGAGTGACTCTGTTGGACCCCTCCCTCCCCACTAGAGACAGAGACAGAGTGACTCTGTTGAACCCCTCCCTCCCCACCACCACCAGTAGAGACTAATGCAATCTCTTTTATCCGTCTCTACAACGCCATCTGAACAAGAACTGTAATTAACAACCAAAGCTCCTAATGCAGACAGAGCGCGAGCGTGTGCGTGTGTGTGCGTGCGTGTGTCATCACTCCAAACTTGTATGACTTTGCAAAACAGGAAATTGTCAAGGCTCAATAGCATAAGATTTGCATACCAGGCCAGTGCTATTTAGCATCCAATCAAGTCAGTAGTAACTGGGCTGAATACAAATGAGCGCTTCGTCTTTTTCTCTACCTCTCTCTCTGTGTACTGTATGTGTGTGTGCAGTGAGCAGTGTGTGTGTGTGTAGTACCAATCAAAAGGGTTTTTCTTTTATTTGACTATTTTCTACATTGTAGATGAATAGCGAAGACATCAACACTATGAAATAACACATGTGGAATAATGTAGTAACCAAAAAAAGTGTTAAACAAATCAAAAATATATTTTAGATTTTAGATTCTTCAAAGTAGCTTTGCACACTCTTTGCATTCTCTCAACCAGCTTCACCTGGAATGTCTTTCCAACAGTCTTGAAGGAGTTCCCACATATGCTGAGCACTTGTTGGCTGATTTTCCTTCACTCTGCGGTCCAACTCATCCCAAACCATTTCAATTGGGTTGAGGTCGGGTGATTGTGGAGGCCAGGTCATCTGATGCAGTACTCCATCACTCTCCTTCTTGGTCAAATAGCTCTTACACAGCCTGGAGGTGTGTTGAGTCATTGTGCTGTTGAAAAACAAATGATAGTCCCACTAAGATAAACCACATGGGATGGCATATCGTTGCAGACTTCTGTGGTAGCCATGCTGGTTAAGTGTGCCTTGAATTCTAAATAAATTACTGACAGTGCCCCTGGTAAAGCACCCCCACACCATCACACCTCCTCCTCCATGCTTCACGGTGGGAACCACACATGCGGAGATCTTCCGTTCACCTACTCTGCATCTCACAAAGACACGGTGGTTGGAACCAAAAATCTGAAATTTGGACTCAGACCAAAGAACAGATTTCCACCGGTCTAATGTCCGTTGCTCGTTTTTCTTGGCCCAAACAAGTCTCTTCTTATTATTGGTGTCCTTTAGTAGTGGTTTCTTTTCAGCAATTCGACCATGAAGGCCTGATTTACAGTCTCCTCTGAACAGTTGATGTTGAGATGTGTCTGTTCCTTGAACTCTGTGAAGCATTTATTTGGGCTGCAATTTCTGAGGCTGTTAACTCTAATGAACTTTTCCTCTGCAGCAGAGGTAACTCTGGGTCTTCCTTTCCTGTGGCGGTCCTCATGAGAGACAGTTTCATCATAGCGCTTGATGGTTTTTGCGACTGCACTTGTAGAAACTTTCAAAGTTCTTGATATTTTCCTGATTAACAGACCTTCATGTCTTACAGTAATGATGGACTGTCAATTCTCTTTGCTTATTTGAGCTGTTCTTGCCATAATATGGACTTGGGTATTTTATTTTACCAAATAGGGCCATCTTCTGTATACCACCCCTACCTTGTCACAACACAACTGATTATCTCAAACGCATTAAGAAAGAAAGAAATCCCACAAATTAACTTTTAACAAGGCACACCTGTTAATTGAAATGCATTCCAGGTGACTACCTCATGAAGCTGGTTGAGAGAATGCCAAGAGTGTGCAAAGCTGTCATCAAGGCAAAGGGTATCTACTTAGAAAAATCTCAAATATAAAATATATTTTGATTTGTTTAACATTTTTTTGGTTACTACATGATATGTGTTATTTCATAGTTGTGATGTTTTCACTATTATTCTACAATGTAGAAAATAGTAAAAATAAAGAAAAATCCTGAAATGAGTATGTGTGTCCAAACCTTTGACTGGTACTGTATATATTAAGAGTCTGTGAATCTATGTGTGCAGTGTGACCTCTCCCTCAGCACACGCCTGTTCCCCACGGCAACAAGTGTTCCTGCTGCAAACAAACGCCCTGTCAAGGACACCAGAATGTCTGTGTCTGTGTGTGTGAGTGTGTGAGTGTGTGAGTGTGGTGCACTTGTCTGTGTCATGCTCTTCAAAGAGGCAGCAACACGTGAATGGCATAACCCATACACGGTATAACAGGTGATGATATCAAACTCCAAACCCCTGACACGAGTAGCATCATTTTAGTACATCATTTATATTCAATCTTTCCTTTGCCAGTATTTTTGATGAAACACACAGAATATGATATATATATATATATACTTTTAAACGTGCCAGTGCAGACATGGACTTCTGCACAGGTGCAGATATTAAGTTACATTATGCTGGTTTCCTCATTGATTGTCCTTTATTGAGTGATTGTGCTAAAGAGCACAGCTTCCAGTGTTGAAATATTGACTGAATATGAGAACAACAGACATAGAACAGCCTCTCTGCTGTACGATGCAGGTAGCCTGCTTTCTAGTAATGGAACCGTGTGGGTGACAGCACCGCTTACTACACGCTCAGAAATAAAGCATTAGATGTGTTCTTAAAGGGGTAGAAACGCTCAGCACTGTAGTGGTACCCTGTAAGGTACGTCCTTTGTACCTCTAGTTATAGGTACATCTGTAACGTTCCTGACCTGTTTTATGTTGTTTTTGTTATGTGTTTATGGTCAGGGCGTGTGTTTTGGGTGGGCAGTCTATGTTTTCTGTTTCTATGTTGGTTTTGGGTTGCCTGGTATGGCTCTTAATTAGAGGCAGGTGTTTGGCGTTCCTCTAATTAAGAGTCATATTTAGGTAGGCGTTGTCACAGTGTTTGTTTGTGGGTGATTGTCTTCCATATCTGTGTTATGTTTGCACCATACGGGACTGTTTGGATGTTCGTTTCGTTTTGATGTAGTCTGTTCCTGTCCGTGAGTTTTACGTTTTAGTTAAGTAAGTTCATGTTCAGTTTTTCGTCTACGTCGTTTTCTTGTTTTGTATTTTGAAAGTGTTTTGTTTTCGTGTTGCCGTCGTAAATAATAAAGAGATGGCTTATTTCCCTAATGCTGCATTTTGGTCTACTGATCCTTCTCTCCTCTCCTCATCCGAGGATGAGGAGAACGACAGCCCTTACAACATCATTTTAGGTCGGGGGATTGTGGAGGCCAGGTCATCTGATGCAGCACTCCATCCCTCTCCTTCTTGGTCAAATAGCCCTTACACAGCCTGGAGGTGTGCTGGGTCATTGTTCTGTTGAAAAACAAACAATCCCACTAAGCCCCAGATAGTCCCGGGGTAGTTAGAGCGTTGGACCAGTAACAAAATGTTACTAGATCGAATCCCCGAGCTGACGAGGTAAAAATCTGTCGTTCTGCCCCTGAACAAAGCAGTTAACCCACTGTTCCTAGGCCGTCATTGTAAATAAGTATTTGTTATTAACTGACTTGCCTAGTTAAATAAAGGTTAAAATTATTAAAAATTAAGCCCAAACCAGATGGGATGGTAGAATGCTGTGGTTGCCATGCTGGTTAAGTGTACCTTGAATTCTAAATAAATCACAGACAGTGTCAGCAGCAAAGCACCCCCACACTATTACACCTCCTCCTCCATGCTTCACGGTGTGAAATACACATGCGGAGATAATCTGTTCACGCCACACCGCGTCTCACAAAGACACGGCGGTTGGAACCAAAAATCTCCAATTTGGATTCCAGACCGAAGGACAAATTTCCACCAGTCTAATGTCCATTGCTCATGTTTCTAGGCCCAAGCAAGTCTCTTCTTCTTATTGGTGTCCTTTATTAAAAGTGGTTTCTTTGCAGCAATTTGACCATGAAGGCCTGATTCACGCAGTGAATGAGGTTGAGATGTGTCTGTTCCTTGAACTCTGTGAAGCAATTATTTGGGCTGCAATTTCTGAGGCTGGTAACTCTAATGAACTGATTCTCTGCAGCAGAGGTAACTCTGGGTCTTCCTTTCCTGGGGCGGTCCTCATGAGAGCCAGTTTCATCATAGCGCTTGATGGTTTTTGCGACTGCACATGAGGAAACATTCAAAGTTCTTGAATCGTATTGACTGACCTTCATGTCTTACAGTAATGATGGACTGTCGTTTCTCTTTGCTTATTTGAATTGTTCTTGCCTTAATATGGACTTGGTCTTTTATCAAATAGGGCTATCTTCTGTATACCACCCCTACCTTGTCACAACACAACTGATTGTCTCAAATGCATTAAGAAGGAAAGAAATCCCACAAATTAACTTTTAACAAGGCACACCTGTTAATTGAAATGCATTCCAGGTGACTACCTCATGAAGCCGGTTGAGAGAATGCCAAAAGTGTCCAAAGCTGTCATCAAGGCAAAGGGAGGCTACTTTGAAGAATCTCAAATATAAAATATATTTTGATTTGTTTAACACTTTTTTGGTTACTACATGATTCCATATGTGTTATTTCATAGTTTTGATGTCTTCACTATTATTCTACAATGTAAAAAATAGTAACAATAAAGAAAAACCCTTGAATGAGTAGGTGTTCTTAAACTTTTGACTGGTACTGTATACAAACTCACACACACACAAACTGTCTCGCTCACTCTCTCTCACACACAGGATGTTTGTTGTATAATGTTTAGGGAGTGGTGGAGAGAAGGAGAGAGAAGTAGAGAGAGGAGGGAGAGAGATAGACACCATTAGTTGCCTGGCAACCCTTGAAAGTATTTTATGAAACACCTCTCTCCATCTCATCCCCCGTTCCAGCAGGAGAGAAGAGAAAGTTAAGAGGGTAAGGGATGGAGAGAGAAAGAGAGAGTTCCATTACTGTGAAGTAGGGAGAGACCTCACTCGACAGGTCTCTCCTCTCCAACAGAACAGGCAATAAGTGTGGGGACAAAACACCAAACACACACACACACACGAACACAAAAACACACACGAACACAAAAACACACACGAACACAAACAAACACACACACGAACACAAAAACACAAACAAACACACACGAACACAAACACATACACACATACACACACAAATATACATACACACACATACGAACACAAAAACACACACGAACACAAACAAACACACACGAACACAAACACATACACACGAACACACGAACACACATATACACACACACGAACACAAAAACACACGAACACAAACAAACACACACGAACACACACACAAACACAAAAACACACACGAACACAAACAAACACACACAAACACACATATACACACACACACATACACACACACAAACACAAAAACACACACGAACACAAACAAACACACACGAACACAAACAAACACACACAGCACCTCTTATGTCTGTCCACATGACGTCATGGTGATAAAATCCCCTTGGTCACATTACATCCTTACATTCCACAAACAAACAGCAGACTGTCATACCCCCAAGACCACAGGCTTTGTGACAGCCTGGGGACATTCGTGGACCCAGACACATGGTGGCTTTTAGAAGAATGGTTTCAGTTGTGTTAATAAGGGATGAGCCGAGGACCAGGGACAGACAGAAGGACTGGATTCTATAAGCGGCACCCTTCCCTAGACTAACCATTCATGTCCCGTATAACCTAGGCCTTATTGGTCGCTTCGTCTCTCTATGAACCAATCAATATCGCCCTGCAGACACGATGGGAAATTGTAGAAATACTGTAATGTGTCACGGCCGTCATAATGAGGAGACCAAGGTGCAGCGAGATTGGAATACATCTTTTAATTCAACGAAGAACACTTAACAAACTAACAAAATAACAAACGAACAAACGAACAAACTAACAAAATAACAAACGAAACGTGAAGGCAACGTAGTGCTCACAGGCAACTAAACATGGACAACTACAAAAAAAAAAAACTTGGAAAATGGCAAGGCTCCCCAATCAGAGACAACGATAAACAGCTGTCTCTGATTGGGAACCCATCCAGGCCACCATCAACCTAATTACCCCTAGACAATACAAAATCCCCATAGATAACAAAAAACCCTAGACAATACAAAAACTAAACAAACCACCCATGTCACACCCTGGCCTAACCAAAATTAAAGAAAACAAAATATAACTAAAGTCAGGGCGTGACAAAATGTCTCTCTCTCTTTTATTGGCATGAAAAGCATTGCTTTAATATTGCCTAAGCAACAATGTATACATTACACATTGGTATAAAATAATGAATAATAATAAAATGGCA
The DNA here is from genome assembly GCF_029448725.1 of Salvelinus fontinalis. Classification (NCBI taxonomy): domain Eukaryota; kingdom Metazoa; phylum Chordata; class Actinopteri; order Salmoniformes; family Salmonidae; genus Salvelinus; species Salvelinus fontinalis. The sequence continues at coordinate 161,100 of NW_026600538.1, forward strand.
ACAGTCAACAGTAGAAATATAATAAATATATAAATATATAATAGATATATAATAAATAGAAAAGGCTAAACATGGAACATGAAACTATAACTAACTTAGAACTAACTGTCATCCTCACCATTACATCAGAACTACAACTACCATCACCATTACTACTACTACTTGTGAGGATCGACGCTGGAGACAGGAAGCAGGTACAGGGAGAACATTTAATAAATAACGGACATGAAACAGGACAGGAACAGCGCCTGGACAGGGGACAAAGTAACGAGATCAATGCAGACACAGGAAACAAACATAGGAAACAGACAGATAAACGGGAGGCGATCAAATAGTTTGGTGGGTCCAATGAGGCCCAGGTGCGCGTAATGAAGGGGACAGGTGTGCGTAATGATAGGCGGTCTGGTGCCCTCGAGCGCAGGAGAGGGAGAGTGGGAGCAGGCGTGACACTACTACCACCACCATCATTAAACTGCTGTCATTACCATCACCCTGCTACCCATACCACTACTACTACCACCACCACCACCACCACTAAACTGCTCAGGCTGTCGCAGGGAAATACATATTTGGCTGCAAGAGGCGCCGTTGCTCCTTCGCCCATGACTATTTTTTGATATTCCTCTGGGTTTAATAAGTAAACATTTGGAATGAATGTAGTAATTTCAGTGAATAATGAATCTCTTGGTGAGGAATATTTCTCACAGTAAAGGAGAAAGTGCATCTCTGTTTCTACCTCCCCTGTTGTGCAGTGACCATGTATTTTTATGTCTGCCAGTTTCTATTGCCAATTGGTGGTCACTCAGCCTGTACTTGGTAAGGATCTCTTTGCTTCGTATCTCTGACAGAGTAGAGATAATCAGCCAATTCATATTCTCTGTTTAGGGTCAGATAGCAATTTAGTCGGCTTTGGGATTTTGTTTCCGTTTTTCCAATGTTGTAAACATGAGTTCATGATTTTGTTTGTTTGAACGGTTTATTTTGAAGCAGTGCTGGTGTCAGCTTGGTAGGTGAGGTCCAACACCAGCTGACTGAGAAGGTTAATTTATAATTGTGTTTCTTTAGTGGTCTGGGTGTAGCTGGTGCAGAGGAGTCAGAGACAGGACAGCAGAGATGAGGAACACAAGTAACTTTACTCAAATATTCCAATAACATGTCGTAATACCGAACCCACAATAACGGACCGAACACACAGAAAACAATCACGCACAAAAACCATGGGGGAAAACAGAGGGTTAAATAATGAACATGTAATTGGGGAATTGAAACCAGGTGTGTAAAACAAAGACAAAACAAATGGAAAATGAAAAGTGGATCGGCGATGGCTAGAAGGCCGGTGACGTCGACCGCAGAACGCCGCCCGAACAAGGAGAGGGACCGACTTCGGCGGAAGTCGTGATAGTTTCTGACATCTGTTTTTTGTCCTGGAAAATCATGATTTTAGTTTTTAATTTACTGCCAGGACCCAATTATGGCAATGTTGCTCTAGAATGTTAAGGTTCTGTTGAAGACCTTCCTTGGTGATAGAATAGGTATTTCACCTCTGTGTCAAATAGTGTGAGTTCTGTGGCTGCAGAATGGTCCAACATGTCTGCTATTTCATTGATATAAATGTTGAAGGGTTTGGACTCAAACTGCAGCCTTGTCTCACACCTCAACGTTTATAAATAACTATGTTATTTGGATTTATTTATTTTTATTTTATTGATTTTATTGCACAGTTGTTTTCTGTGTACATACATTTTATTTAGTCAATACACCTTACCACCCAGCCCAATGTGGAGAATTTTGAAGAATAGACCTTTGTGGCAAATATAAATTGAGTATATTAAGCAAGAACATATTTTGCACTGTTTTTTTGGTGGAAGTTGTTATTAATTAGTGTGTGAGGTGTATATATGGTCAGTAGTGCAATGTTTAGGGAGAAAAACTATTTGACATTTACTTATATATATTTTTTTACTTATATATTTTTTCTTGAAGAAAGGTTTGGATTCTTCCAAGTTGCTGTTTTCACATATTACCCTGTAATTATTGGGGTCTGATTTGTCTCCACTTTTGTGGATAGGGGAGATGAGCCCCTGGTTCCAGACATCAGGAAAGCAGCCAGAGTTAGTACCATGTTGAAAAATTTATGCACAGCATTTTGCAACTCAGGTGTGCTGTTTTTCAGCATTTCATTTCTGATGTTACAGTATCTAGACCACAAGCCTTCTTTGTTGTTTTTTATTTTAGCTTTTCGTCTAGTTCTTGTTTGTAAGGACCGACGCTGGAGATGAGAAGCAGGTACAGGGAGTCAAACATTTAATGTGAAAAAGACAGACAGAACAGGGCAGGACAGCCTCAGCACACGGGTATACAAGGACATATGCCAATCAATGCTAAAGCAGGGAACAGAGCGGGGGAACAGAGCGGGGAACAGAGCGGGGATCAGAGCGGGGAACGGAGCGGGGGAACGGAGCGGGGAACGGAGCGGGGAACAGAGCGGGGAACAGAGCGGGGGAACGGAGCGGGGAACGGAGTGGGGAACGGAGCGGGGAACAGAGCGGGGAAACAGAGCGGGGAAACAGAGCGGGGAAACAGAGCGGGGAACTGAGCGGGGAACAGAGCGGGGGAACAGAGCGGGGATCAGAGCGGGGAACAGAGCGGGGGAACAGAGCGGATGAACAGAGCGGGGGAACAGAGCGGGGGAACAGAGCGGGGGAACAGAGCGGGGAACAGAGCGGGGAACAGAGCGGGGGAACAGAGCGGGGGAACAGAGCGGGGAACAGAGCGGGGAACAGAGCGGGGAACAGAGCGGGGAACAGAGCGGGGGAACAGAGCGGGGGAACAGAGCGGGGGAACAGAGCGGGGGAACAGAGCGGGGGAACAGAGCGGGGGAACAGAGCGGGGAACAGAGCGGGGGAACAGAGCGGGGAACAGAGCAGGGAACAGAGCGGGGGAACAGAGCGGGGAACAGAGCGGGGGAACAGAGCGGGGGAACAGAGCGGGGAACAGAGCGGGGAACAGAGCGGGGAACAGAGCGGGGAACAGAGCGGGGGAACAGAGCGGGGAACAGAGCGGGGAACAGAGCGGGGGAACAGAGCGGGGGAACAGAGCGGGGAACAGAGCGGGGAACAGAGCGGGGGAACAGAGCGGGGAACAGAGCAGGGAACAGAGCGGGGGAATAGACAGATATAGGGGAGGTAATGACAGAGGTGATTGAGTCCAGGTGAGTCCAATAATCGCTGATGCGCGTGACGGGGGGAAGGCAGGTGTGCGTAATGCTGGGGAGACTGGCGGGGGAGAAGAGCAGGAGCAGGCGTGACACTAATGGATTTTGGTTGCTTTAATGACTGATTCAAGAATGTTACATTTTTCTTTCATTTCTAATTGGTTATGTTGCAAGTCTTTTGTGGGATGCTTTTGTATAGATTATCAAAATATGTTTTCCAAATTCCTTCATCTTGTATGGCTAATTCTTATGACTTTGTCGTGCTTAAATTGCTCCTCATATCCCAGAACTGAATTTGGTCAATTGCGTTTTCAATTTCATCAAGTGTCTTATTGGTATAATTAAATGGTTTGCGTTTCAGTGTATGTTTATACTGTTTCAGAGTTTCAAACTATTCATAGTGTAGCTTTGGGTTGATTTGCTGCTTATATTTTTCATTTGACGTTTGTATTAGATGTTCCACAAGAGTGGCCCTGTGACCTTCCATCTCCCAGGGTAGGCGTGAGTATTACAGTATCATCGTTTCCGCCAAACCCTTTCTGGTTCCCATTTCACTGGCTGCTGTCCCTCAAAGTGTTGTCTCTACAGCTCTAATGGACTCTGCTGCTGCTGGAAACTTCATTGACCAGGCCCTTCTCCCTGAACTTAACTTCATACCCGCTCTCCTCTCCTTTTCCAGTCCAAGCCCTGGATACACGACCATTGGGATCTGGCAAAATTACCCACGTCACAGCACCACTCACCCTCACCATGGGACCCATGCCACAGGACAGCCTTCTCTTCTTCATCACCACCGCACCAGTACACAAAGTCATCCTCGGCCTCCTGTGGCACCAACTTTATAATCCCACCATCTCCTGGTCGATGATGAGAATCACCGCCTCGGGACCAGAAAGACCTGCTTTCCCGCACCCTGTGGTTCCATGCTGGCGGAGGGTCCTGTGCGTGCCCTCAAGCCTATCAATCTGTTCTCCCAAATCATTGGCCCTATGTGTTGGAACATAGATGTGGACATCAGCCAGGCTCTGGAGAGGGAACATGCTCCTGCTACCTGCCCTCCAGAGTGCATCTACGTCCCCATGGGGGTGAGAGATCAGCTGTTGACCTGGACACCCAGGTATCATCCGCACCATCCAATCCCTCTCTGATAAATACTGGTGGCCCACCTTGGCGCAGTACGTCGCCCACTGTGTCAACTCACGCACCGTATGTATCCAATCCAAATCTCCCTGGCAAGCTCCAGCAGGGAAACTACTTCCCCTTCCCGTGCCTTCTGCCGTGTTATCCCTCTCTCTGGTCTACCCACCGCTCTCCCGGTCGCTGAGAAACTATTCCAGCAGGGTTTTCGGCACTAGAGCCTTCTGAAGGACATATTGTCTGACCGTGGTCCCCAATCACATCGCAGGTCCAGAAAGCCTTTATGGAGAAGCTGGTTTAACACTTTTTTGGTTACTACCTGATTCCATATGTGTTATTTCATAGTTTTGATGTCTTCACTATTATTCTACAATATATAAAATAGTAAACAAATCTCTCTCGCTCTCTAATTCAAAAAGCTTTATTGACATGGGAAACATGTTTACATTGCCGAAGCAGGTGAAATAAACAATCAAAAACGAACAGTAAACATTACACTCATAAAAGTTCCAAAGAAATAAAGACATTTATAATGTCATATTATGTCTCTATACAGTGTTGTAACAATGTGCAAATAGTTAAAATACAAAAGGGAAAATAAATAAACATAAATATGAGTATTTACAATGGTGTTTGTTCTTCACTGGTTGACCTTTTCTTGTGGCAACAGGTCACAAATCTTGCTGCTGTGATGCACACTTATTTCCCCCAATAAATATGGGTGTTTATCAAAATTGGATTTGTTTTCAAATTCTTTGTGGATCTGTGTAATCTGAAGGAAATATTGGTCTCAAATATGGTCATACATTGGGCAGGAGGTTAGGAAGTGCAGCTCAGTTTCCACCTCATTTTGTGGGCAAGGTGCAAATAGCCTGTCTTCTCTTGAGAGCCAGGTCTCTCTCTCAATTCAAAGGGTTTTATTGGCATGGGAAACACATGTTTACATTACACAAGCAAATGGAATAGATAACAAACTCTCTCGCTCTCTCCATCCTCTGAGCTGTTACAATCAGGACCAGGAACGGAGGTACTTGATGCTGGGTCCTTGTTAGACATACAGCCAACCGTGTCACCCAATCCGACACAAACACACACACTGAGCACGCACTCAAAACTCCTACACCTACCTGCTGCTACAATTAGCACCTGATTATTGGTCACAGTGCACACACACATTCACTTGTGTATGTGTGTGTGTGATGTTGGTAACCCTGTAGGGCAGTGTGTGTGTGTGAGTGCTTATGTGGGCGTGTGCTCATGTACATGCTCAATTGTACGTGAGGATATTGTGTGTGTGTGTGTGTGTGTGTGTGTGTGTGTGTGTGTGTGTGTGTGTGTGTGTGTGTGTGTGTGTGTGTGTACACGGGGTGACACTTTAGACAGAGTGGAAAATGTGAGGATGAGTGTATGGGTGGGAGAGATCGCTTTGAGTCATTCTGTTAGTCTCAACCCACACACACACACACACACTGCCCGAGCCCGCCCAAAAAACACACACACAGACACACACTGTCCCCTCACACCCAAAACTGTCCCTTCCGAACACAGCCACACAAATAAGCACATCAACACAATTGGCAATTGTGTGTGTGTGTGTGTGTGTGTGTGTGTGTGTGTGTGTGTGTGTGTGTGTGTGTGTGTGTGTGTGTGTGTGTGTGTGTGTGTGTGTGTGTGTGTGTGTGTGTGTGTGTGTGTGTGTGTACACACACCCACACACATTAAATCCCTGCCTCTTATATATGTACGGTGGCCCTAACCATGTCAAACCCACAACACATACACCCTCTCTCAAAAGCACACACACACACACACACACACACACATTTACACTTTTATACAAAGTAGACAGTTAACATAGTTATTGAGTACAGCAACAAACCGGTGAACCATCACAACCACTCTCTGCTCTCCTCCCCTCCCCTTTCCTCTCCCTCTATCACAACCACTCTCTGCTCTCCTCCCCTCCCCTTTCCTCTCCCTCCATCACAACCACTCTCTGCTCTCCTCCCCTCCCCTCTCCCTCCATCACAACCACTCTCTCCTCTCCTCCCCTCCCCTTCCTCTCCCTCCATCACAACCACTCTCTGCTCTCCTCCCCTCCCCTCTCCCTCCATCACAACCACTCTCTGCTCTCCTCCCCTCCCCTTTCCTCTCCCTCTATCACAACCACTCTCTGCTCTCCTCCCCTCCCCTTTCCTCTCCCTCCATCACAACCACTCTCTGCTCTCCTCCCCTCCCCTCTCCCTCCATCACAACCACTCTCTGCTCTCCTCCCATCACAACCACTCTCTGTTCTCCTCCCCTCCCCTTCCTCTCCCTCCATCACAACCACTCTCTGCTCTCCTCCCCTCCCCTCTCCCTCCATCACAACCACTCTCTACTCTCCTCCCCTCCCCTTCCTCTCCCTCCATCACAACCACTCTCTGCTCTCCTCCCATCACAACCACTCTCTCCTCTCCTCCCCTCCCCTTCCTCTCCCTCCATCACAACCACTCTCTGCTCTCCTCCCCTCCCCTCTCCCTCCATCACAACCACTCTCTGCTCTCCTCCCCTCTCCTTTCCTCTCCTACCATCACAACCACTCTCTGTTCTCCTCCCCTCCCCTTTCCTCTCCTACCATCACAACCACTCTGCTCTCCTCCCCTCCCCTTTCCTCTTTCTCCATCACAACCACTCTCTACTCTCCTCCCCTCCCCTTTCCTCTCCTACCATCACAACCACTCTCTCCTCTCCTCCCCTCCCCTTTCCTCTCCCTCCATCACAACCACTCTCTGCTCTCCTCCCCTCCCCTCTCCTACCATCACAACCACTCTCTGCTCTCCTCCCCTCCCCTTTCCTCTCCCTCCATCACAACCACTCTCTCCTCTCCTCCCCTCCCCTTCCCTCTCCCTCCATCACAACCACTCTCTGCTCTCCTCCCCTCCCCTCTCCTACCATCACAACCACTCTCTGCTCTCCTCCCCTCCCCGTTCCTTTCCCTCCATCACAACCACTCTCTCCTCTCCTCCCCTCCCCTCCATCACAACCACTCTCTCCTCTCCTCCCCTCCCCTCCATCACAACCACTCTCTACTCTCCTCCCCTCCCCTTTCCTCCCCCTCCATCACAACCACTCTCTGCTCTCCTCCCCTCCCCTCTCCTACCATCACAACCACTCTCTGCTCTCCTCCCCTCTCCTTTCCTCTCCCTCCATCACAACCACTCTCTGCTCTCCTCCCCTCCCCTCTCCTACCATCACAACCACTCTCTCCTCTCCTCCCCTCCCCTCCATCACAACCACTCTCTACTCTCCTCCCCTCCCCTTTCCTCTCCCTCCATCACAACCACTCTCTGCTCTCCTCCCCTCCCCTCTCCTACCATCACAACCACTCTCTGCTCTCCTCCCCTCCCCTCTCCCTCCATCACAACCACTCTCTCCTCTCCTCCCCTCCCCTTCCCTCTCCCTCCATCACAACCACTCTCTGCTCTCCTCCCCTCCCCTCTCCTACCATCACAACCACTCTCTGCTCTCCTCCCCTCCCCGTTCCTTTCCCTCCATCACAACCACTCTCTCCTCTCCTCCCCTCCCCTCCATCACAACCACTCTCTCCTCTCCTCCCCTCCCCTCCATCACAACCACTCTCTACTCTCCTCCCCTCCCCTTTCCTCTCCCTCCATCACAACCACTCTCTGCTCTCCTCCCCTCCCCTCTCCTACCATCACAACCACTCTCTGCTCTCCTCCCCTCTCCTTTCCTCTCCCTCCATCACAACCACTCTCTGCTCTCCTCCCCTTCCCTCTCCTACCATCACAACCACTCTCTCCTCCCCTCCCCTTCATCACAACCACTCTCTACTCTCCTCCCCTCCCCTTTCCTCTCCTCCCATCACAACCACTCTGCTCTCCTCCCCTCCCCTTTCCTCTCCCTCCATCACAACCACTCTCTACTCTCCTCCCCTCCCCTTTCCTCTCCTCCCATCACAACCACTCTGCTCTCCTCCCCTCCCCTTTCCTCTCCCTCCATCACAACCACTCTCTACTCTCCTCCCCTCCCCTTTCCTCCCATCACAACCACTCTGCTCTCCTCCCCTCCCCTTTCCTCTCCCTCCATCACAACCACTCTCTACTCTCCTCCCCTCCCCTTTCCTCTCCCTCCATCACAACCACTCTCTGCTCTCCTCCCCTCCCCTCTCCTACCATCACAACCACTCTCTGCTCTCCTCCCCTCCCCTTTCCTCTCCCTCCATCACAACCACTCTCTCCTCTCCTCCCCTCTCCTTTCCTCTCCCTCCATCACAACCACTCTCTGCTCTCCTCCCCTCCCCTCTCCTACCATCACAACCACTCTCTGCTCTCCTCTCCTCCCCTTTCCTCTCCCTCCATCACAACCACTCAGCTCTCCTCCCCTCCCCTTTCCTCTCCCTCCATCACAACCACTCTCTGCTCTCCTCCCCTTCCCTTGCCTCTCCCTCCATCACAACCACTCTCTGCTCACCTCCCCTCCCCTTTCCTCTCCTACCATCACAACCACTCTCTGCTCTCCTCCCCTCCCCTTTCCTCTCCCTCCATCACAACCACTCTGCTCTCCTCCCCTCCCCTTCCCTCTCCCTCCATCACAACCACTCTCTGCTCTCCTCCCCTCCCCATTCCTCTCCTACCATCACAACCACTCTGCTCTCCTCCCCTCCTCTTTCCTCTCCCTCCATCACAACCACTCTCTGCTCTCCTCCCCTCCCCTTTCCTCTCCTACCATCACAACCACTCTCTCCTCTCCTCTCCTCCCCTCTCCTCTCCTCACAACCACTCTCTCCTTTCCTTTCCTCTCCTCTCATCACAACCACTCTCTGCTCTCCTCTCCTCTCATCACAAACCCCTCTCTCCTCTCTCCTCCCATCACAACCCCTCTCTCCTCTCCTCACAACCACTCTCTCCTCCCCTCTCCTCCCATCACAACCACTCTCTCCTCTCCTCCCCTCTCCTTCCATCACAACCACTCTCTCCTCCCCTCTCCTCTCCTCCCATCACAACCACTCTCTCCTCCCCTCTCCTCAAAACCACTCTCTCCTCCCCTCTCCTCTCATCACAACCACTCTCCTCCCCTCTCCTCTCATCACAACCACTCTCTCCTCCCCTCTCCTCTCATCACAACCACTCTCTCCTCCCCTCTCCTCTCATCACAACCACTCTCTCCTCCCCTCTCCTCTCATCACAACCACTCTCCTCCCCTCCCCTCTCATCACAACCACTCTCTCCTCCCCTCTCCTCTCCTCCCATCACAACCACTCTCTCCTCCCCTCTCCTCTCATCACAACCACTCTCTCCTCCCCTCTCCTCTCCTCCCATCACAACCACTCTCCTCCCCTCTCATCACAACCACTCTCTCCTCCCCTCTCATCACAACCACTCTCTCCTCCCCTCTCATCACAACCACTCTCTCCTCCCCTCTCCTCTCATCACAACCACTCTCTCCTCCCCTCTCCTCTCCTCCCATCACAACCACTCTCTCCTCCCCTCTCCTCTCCTCCCATCACAACCACTCTCTCCTCTCCTCCCATCACAACCACTCTCTCCTCTCATCACAACCACTCTCTCCTCCCATCACAACCACTCTCTCCTCCCATCACAACCACTCTCTCCTCCCATCACAACCACTCTCTCCTCCCCTCTTCTCTCCTCCCATCACAACCACTCTCTCGTTCCATCACAACCACTCTCTCCTCCCCTCTCCTTCCATCACAACCTCTCTCTCCTCCCCTCTCCTTCCATCATAACCACTCTCTCCTCCCCTCTCCTTCCATCACAACCACTCTCTCCTTCCATCACAACCACTCTCTCCTTCCATCACAACCACTCTCCCCTCTCCTCCCATCACAACCACTCTCTCCTCCCATCACAACCACTCTCTCGTTCCATCACAACCACTCTCTCCTCCCCTCTCCTTCCATCACAACCTCTCTCTCCTCCCCTCTCCTTCCATCACAACCACTCTCCCCTCTCCTCCCATCACAACCACTCTCTCCTCCCCTCTCCTCACAACCACTCTCTCCTCCCCTCTCATCCCAACCACTCTCTCCTCCCCTCCCCTCTCCTCTCATCACAATCACTCTCTCCTCCCCTCTCCTCTCCTCCCATCACAACCACTCTCTCCTCCCCTCTCCTCTCCTCCCATCACAACCACTCTCTCCTCTCCTCCCATCACAACCACTCTCTCCTCTCCTCCCATCACAACCACTCTCTCCTCTCCTCCCATCACAACCACTCTCTCCTCTCCTCCCATCACAACCACTCTCTCCTCCCATCACAACCCATCACAACCACTCTCTCCTCCCATCACAACCACTCTCTCCTCCCATCACAACCACTCTCTCCTCCCATCACAACCACTCTCTCCTCCCCTCTTCTCTCCTCCCATCACAACCACTCTCTCCTTCCATCACAACCACTCTCTCCTCCCCTCTCCTTCCATCACAACCTCTCTCTCCTCCCCTCTCCTTCCATCATAACCACTCTCTCCTCCCCTCTCCATCCATCACAACCACTCTCTCCTTCCATCACAACCACTCTCTCCTTCCATCACAACCACTCTCCCCTCTCCTCCCATCACAACCACTCTCTCCTCCCATCACAACCACTCTCTCCTCCCATCACAACCACTCTCCCCTCCCCTCTCCTTCCATCACAACCACTCTCCCCTTCCATCACAACCACTCTCCCCTCCCCTCTCCTTCCATCACAACCACTCTCCCCTTCCATCACAACCACTCTCCCCTCCCCTCTGCTTCCATCACAACCACTCTCTCCTCCCATCACAACCACTCTCTCATCCCCTCTCCCCTCCTATTATTACCTCTTCTCTCCTCTTCTGTTCTCTGCTGCTGAAACATTATTGACGCTGCCCAGATAAATAAACTCCCTTGAAGACAGAAATATCCTCAAAGCGAATTTATAACAGGCTGGCACACACACCCACACTGGCAAAAAACATCAGAAGGGAGATCACGTGTGCTGTTCTTTCTGCACCTGTGTTGTTGCTTTTAGTGAAGTTACCAACTCTTTACCATATTCCACACACACATTAAATCACTGCATTATTAGGCGTATATCCCATTTAAACACACAAACTCTCTCTTTCTCTGTCTCTCTCTCTGACACAGCAACTGGGTCTCAGACTAGACGTAACATAGTATATGAAATCTGGGACACACAAATTAGTATGATATGTTACGTTTGGTATAGTTACATAAGACAGATGGTTACTTAAAACTTCTTCGGGGTAGGGGGCAGTATTCGGAAGTTTGGATGACTGAGGTGCCCAAAGTAAACTGCCTGCTACTCAGGCCTAGAAGCTAGGATATGCATATAATTGGTAGTATGTGATAGAAAACACTCTGAAGTTTCTAAAACCGTTTGAATGATGTCTATGAGTATAACAGAATATATTTTGCAGGCGAAACCCCGAGCACAATCCATCCAGGGAAAACTTTTTTCGAGGTCAATCTGTTTTCCATCAGTTTTCTATGGCAAGCCCGTTTTAATAGAAATATGCTTGCAGTTCCTATCGCTTCCACTGGATGTCAACAGTCTTTAGAAATTGGTTGAGGTTTTTCCTTTGTGTAATGAAGAAGTAGCCCTGTTCAGAACGAGGGTAGAGTGAAGTGTACTTTTTGATAGAGGCGCATGACCTGAAAGCTCGCTACACTTTGTTTTCCTCCGGTATTGAACACAGTTTATCCCGTCTTAAATTGTATCGATTATTAACGTTAAAAAATACCTAAATTTGTATTAGGAAAGTAGTTTGAAATGTTTGGATGAAGATTACAGGTAATTTATTAGGTATTTTGTAGTCATGTTGCACGAGTTGGAACCGGTGTTTTTCTGGATCAAACGCGCAAATAAATGAACATTTTGGATATATAACGATGGAATTAATCAAACAAAAGGACCTTTGTGATGTTTATGGGACATATTGGAGTGCCAACAAAAGAAAATCTTCAAAGGTAAGGCATGAATTATATCGTTATTTCTGAGTTTTGTGTCGCGCCTGGCGGGATGAAATACGATTGTCTGTGTTTGTTTCATGGGGCGCTGTCCTCAGATAATCGCATGTTTTGCTTTCGCCGTAAAGCCTTTTTGAAATCTGACACCGTGGCTGGATTAACAAGAAGTCAAGCTTTAATTTGACATATTGAATGTGTATTTTCAAAAATGTTAAATATTTACAATTCTGTAGTTTGAATTTCGCGCTCTGCAATTTCACTGGATGTTGGCCAGGTGGGACTCTACCGTCCCACGTACCCTAGAGAGGTTAACCCTTTAACCTAACACCTAAACTTAACCCTAACACTAACTCCTAGCCTAGCTAACATTAGCCACCTAGCTGGAATTCGTAACATATTGTATGTTTTGCACATTGTCATATAACACAAATTATAATTTGTAACATATCATACGAAATGATTGATGGACATCCACAAATTAATACATACAAAACTTAATATATCATAATAAATTGTTTTCAGGTTTACATACAGAATAGTACGAAATCCTTTGAGACCAGGTTGGACACACACATTCCTGTAGCATCACTTTGCTTTGCAGTAGAGTCTATAGAGATAAACTCCGGTAAACTCTTAAGATGGGTGAGTGAACAACCCTGGACACCTGAGAAAACACATACACATTGCCTAGAGCAGAGACCTGTCAATCAACCCAGAGCACAGGCACAGCATCAGATTCAAATAGCTTTATGAATAGCTCTCTCCATGTATCTCTTTCACTTTATCACGCAAAATAAAACACACGCGGGTCTGTAGCACTTACATATCGGAAGCAGCGGACTGGTACTGCTGGCTACGGCAGAGGAGCGCGTGTCCACACGCTTGCCCCATCGCGCATTCTGCCTTGCGCCTCCTGGTAGCTGCTACACACACCGAAAACGCTAGCTGCCTTCCTCGAGCCTTGCAGAGCCTTAAGCGATGTGAGAAGAGAGTGTCGCGAGGACCGAGAGAATGGGGTGTTACCGTTGATAAAAAGACGAGAGGATGGATGGATGCTCTTATCTCTCTCTCTCTCTCTGGCCTCTCCTCCCCTGCGCAGTCAGCACGCGGGGATTGGTGATGCTTCGGTAAGTAATACTTACAGCGGCTGTGTGGTCTAGAGAGAGGGCAGATAACTGGAACAGAGCGCTCGCGGCGGCTACATCACAGGGAGCGCGTGTGTTGCCTGCCGCCAATCAGCTCCGGTAGTTTTACCCCTGGTCTCTCGATTATCCTTCTGATTTCAGACAGTCAGAGTGATTTAATTTGCCAGTCAGTCTGTAAACTTCCCGGTAGCCCTTTCCAAAGGCCCTGAGATCCATCAGGTGGTCACAGTGAGATGAATAAAGGATGGATACGGTAGCCTATACTGTGTTTTCTTCCGTATACAATTAATCACAATTCAAATCTGTAGGAAATAGACTATCATAATCCATCCAAACTCAGCATCTCTACAGTTAGGACTAATTATCTCCTCAACAACGTGACTGCCGTGTCTCTGATTAGCCATTCATCTGGAGGAGGCTGGTGACATACGGAGGAGGGTGGCTGGCTGACATACGGAGGAGGGTGGCTGGCTGACATACGGAGGAGGGTGGCTGGCTGACATACGGAGGAGGGTGGCTGGCAGACATACGGAGGAGGGTGGCTGGCTGACATACGGAGGAGGGTGGCTGGCTGACATACGGAGGAGGGTGGCTGGCTGACATACGGAGGAGGGTGGCTGGCTGACATACGGAGGAGGGTGGCTGGCTGACATACGGAGGAGGGTGGCTGGCTGACATACGGAGGAGGGTGGCTGGCTGACATACGGAGGAGGGTGGCTGGCTGACATACGGAGGAGGGTGGCTGGCTGACATACGGAGGAGGGTGGCTGGCTGACATACGGAGGAGGGTGGCTGGCTGACATACGGAGGAGGGTGGCTGGTTGACGTACGGAGGAGGGTGGCTGGTTGACGTACGGAGGAGGGTGGCTGGCTGACATACGGAGGATGGTGGCTGGCTGACATGTGGAGGAGGGTGGCTGGCTGACATGTGGAGGAGGGTGGCTGGCTGACATGTGGAGGAGGGTGGCTGGCTGACATGTGGAGGAGGGTGGCTGGCTGACATGTGGAGGAGGGTGGCTGGCTGACATGTGGAGGAGGGTGGCTGGCTGACATGTGGAGGAGGGTGGCTGGCTGACATGTGGAGGAGGGTGGCTGGCTGACATGTGGAGGAGGGTGTCTGGCTGACATGTGGAGGAGGGTGGCTGGCTGACATGTGGAGGAGGTTGGCTGGCTGACATGTGGAGGAGGGTGGCTGGCTGACATATGGAGGAGGGTGGCTGGCTGACATAAGGAGAAGGGAAGCTTGCTGACATATGGTGGAGGGTGGCTGGCTGACATATGGAGAAGGGTGGCTGGCTGATATTTGGAGAAGGGAGGCTGGCTGGTATATGGAGGAGGGTGGCTGGCTGACATATGGAGAAGGGAGGCTGGCTGACATATCGAAGAGGGTGGCTGGCTGACATATGGATGAGGGTGGCTGGCTGACATATGGAGGATGGTGGCTGACATATGGAGGGAGGCTGGCTGACATATGGAGGGTGGCTGGCTGACATATGAGGAAGGGTGGCTGGCTGACAAATGGTGGAGGGAGGCTGGTGACATATGGAGGAGGGTGGCTGGCTGACATTTGGAGAAGGGAGGCTGGCTGGTATACGGAGGAGGGAGGCTGGCTGACATACGGAGGAGGGTGGCTGGCTGACATACGGAGGAGGGTGGCTGGCTGACATACGGAGGAGGGTGGCTGGCTGACATACGGAGGAGGGTGGCTGGCTGACATACGGAGGAGGGTGGCTGGCTGACATACGGAGGAGGGTGGCTGGCTGACATACGGAGGAGGGTGGCTGGCTGACATACGGAGGAGGGTGGCTGGCTGACATACGGAGGAGGGTGGCTGGCTGACATACGGAGGAGGGTGGCTGGCTGACATACGGAGGAGGGTGGCTGGCTGACATACGGAGGAGGGTGGCTGGCTGACATACGGAGGAGGGTGGCTGGCTGACATACGGAGGAGGGTGGCTGGCTGACATAAGGAGAAGGGAAGCTGGCTGACATATGGTGGAGGGTGGCTGGCTGACATATGGAGAAGGGTGGCTGGCTGACATTTGGAGAAGGGAGGCTGGCTGGTATATGGAGGAGGGTGGCTGTTATATGGAGGAGGGTGGCTGGCTGACATATGGAGAAGGGAGGCTGGCTGACATATGGAAGAGGGTGGCTGGCTGACATATGGATGAGGGTGGCTGACATAAGGAGGGAGGCTGGCTGACATATGGAGGGAGGCTGGCTGACATATGGAGGGAGGCTGGCTGACATATGGAGGAGGGTGGCTGGCTGACATAAGGAGAAGGGAAGCTGGCTGACATATGGTGGAGGGTGGCTGGCTGACATTTGGAGAAGGGAGGCTGGCTGGTATATGGAGGAGGGTGGCTGTTATATGGAGGAGGGTGGCTGGCTGACATATGGAGAAGGGAGGCTGGCTGACATATGGAAGAGGGTGGCTGGCTGACATATGGATGAGGGTGGCTGACATATGGAGGGAGGCTGGCTGACATATGGAGGGAGGCTGGCTGACATATGGAGGGAGGCTGGCTGACATATGGAGGAGGGTGGCTGACATATGGAGGAGGGTGGCTGGCTGACATATGGAGGAGGGTGGCTGGCTGACATACGGAGAAGGGAGGCTGGCTGACATACGGAGAAGGGAGGCTGGCTGACATACGGAGGAGGGTGGCTGGCTGACATACGGAGGAGGGTGGCTGGCTGACATACGGAGGAGGGTGGCTGGCTGACATACGGAGGAGGGTGGCTGGCTGACATACGGAGGAGGGTGGCTGGCTGACATACGGAGGAGGGTGGCTGGCTGACATACGGAGGAGGGTGGCTGGCTGACATACGGAGGAGGGTGGCTGGCTGACATACGGAGGAGGGTGGCTGGCTGACATACGGAGGAGGGTGGCTGGCTGACATACGGAGGAGGGTGGCTGGCTGACATACGGAGGAGGGTGGCTGGCTGACATACGGAGGAGGGTGGCTGGCTGACATACGGAGGAGGGTGGCTGGCTGACATACGGAGGAGGGTGGCTGGCTGACATACGGAGGAGGGTGGCTGGCTGACATACGGAGGAGGGTGGATGGCTGACATACGGAGGAGGGTGGATGGTTGACATACGGAGGAGGGTGTCTGGCTGACATGTGGAGGAGGGTGTCTGGCTGACATGTGGAGGAGGGTGTCTGGCTGACATGTGGAGGAGGGTGTCTGGCTGACATGTGGAGGAGGGTGGCTGGCTGACATGCGGAGGAGGTTGGCTGGCTGACATGCGGAGGAGGTTGGCTGGCTGACATGTGGAGGAGGGTGGCTGGCTGACATATGGAGGAGGGAAGCTGGCTGACATAAGGAGAAGGGAAGCTGGCTGACATATGGTGGAGGGTGGCTGGCTGACATATGGAGGAGGGTGGCTGGCTGACAAATGGAGCAGGGTGTCTGGCTGACATTTGGAGAAGGGTGTCTGGCTGACATATGGTGGAGGGTGTCTGGCTGACATATGGTGGAGGGTGTCTGGCTGACATATGGTGGAGGGTGTCTGGCTGACATATGGAGGATGGTGGCTGACATATGGAGGAGGGTGGCTGGCTGACATATGGAGGAGGGTGGCTGGCTGACATATGGAGGAGGGTGGCTGGCTGACATATGGAGGATGGTGGCTGACATATGGAGGGAGGCTGGCTGACATATGGAGGGAGGCTGGCTGACATATGGAGGAGGGTGGCTGACATATGGAGAAGGGAGGCTGGCTGGTATATGGAGGAGGGTGGCTGTTATATGGGGGGGGGGCTGGCTGACATATGGAGAAGGGAGACTGGCTGACATATGGAGCAGGGTGGCTGGCTGACATTTGGAGAAGGGAGGCTGGCTGGTATATGGAGGAGGGTGGCTGGCTGACATATGGAGGAGGGAGTCTGGCTGACAAATGGAGCAGGGTGTCTGGCTGACAAATGGAGCAGGGTGTCTGGCTGACAAATGGAGGAGGGTGGCTGGCTGGCTGACATATGGAGGAGGGTGGCTGGCTGACATATGGAAGAGGGAGTCTGGCTGACATATGGAGAAGGGAGGCTGGCTGACATGTGGAGGAGGGTGTCTGGCTGACATATGGAGGAGGGTGTCTGGCTGACATATGGAGGAGGGTGTCTGGCTGACATATGGAGGAGGGTGGCTGGCTGACATATGGAGGAGGGTGGCTGGCTGACATATGGAGGAGGGTGGCTGGCTGACATATGGAGGAGGGTGGCTGGTTGACAAATGGAGGAGGGAGTCTGGCTGACAAATGGAGGAGGGTGGCTGGCTGACATATGGAGGAGGGAGGCTGGCTGGCTGACATATGGAGGAGGGTGGCTGGCTGGCTGACATATGGAGGAGGGTGGCTGGCTGGCTGACATATGGAGGAGGGTGGCTGGCTGACATATGGAGGAGGGTGGCTGGCTGACATTTGGAGAAGGGTGTCTGGCTGACATTTGGAGAAGGGTGTCTGGCTGACATTTGGAGAAGGGTGTCTGGCTGACATATGGTGGAGGGTGTCTGGCTGACATATGGTGGAGGGTGTCTGGCTGACATATGGTGGAGGGTGTCTGGCTGACATATGGTGGAGGGTGGCTGGCTGACATATGGAGGAGGGTGGCTGGCTGACATATGGAGGAGGGTGGCTGGCTGACATATGGAGGAGGGTGGCTGGCTGACATATGGAGGAGGGTGGCTGGCTGACATATGGAGGAGGGTGGCTGGCTGACATATGGAGGATGGTGGCTGACATATGGAGGGAGGCTGGCTGACATATGGAGGGAGGCTGGCTGACATATGGAGGGAGGCTGGCTGACATATGGAGGGTGGCTGGCTGACATATGGAGGGTGTCTGGCTGACATATGGAGGAGGGTGTCTGGCTGACATATGGAGGAGGGTGTCTGGCTGACATATGGAGGAGGGTGGCTGGCTGACATATGGAGGAGGGTGGCTGGCTGACATATGGAGGAGGGTGTCTGGCTGACATATGGAGGAGGGTGTCTGGCTGACATATGGAGGAGGGTGGCTGGCTGACATATGGAGGAGGGTGGCTGGCTGACATATGGAGGAGGGTGGCTGGCTGACATATGGAGGAGGGTGGCTGGCTGACATATGGAGGAGGGTGGCTGGCTGACATATGGAGGAGGGTGGCTGGCTGACATATGGAGGAGGGTGGCTGGCTGACATATGGAGGAGGGTGGATGGTTGACATACGGAGGAGGGTGGATGGTTGACATACGGAGGAGGGTGGCTGGTATATGGAGGAGGGTGGCTGGCTGACGTATGGAGAAGGGAGGCTGGCTGACATATGGAGGAGGGTGGCTGGCTGACATATGGAGGAGGGTGGCTGGCTGAGATATGGAGGAGGGAGGCTGGCTGATATGTGGAGGAGGGTGGCTGGCTGATATGTGGAGGAGGGTGGCTGGCTGACAAATGGAGAAGGGAGGCTGGCTGACAAATGGAGGAGGGAGTCTGGCTGACATATGGAGGAGGGTGGCTGGCTGACATATGGAGGAGGGTGGCTGGCTGACATATGGAGGAGGGTGGCTGGCTGACATATGGAGGAGGGAGGCTGGCTGACATGGAGGAGGGTGGCTGGCTGACATATGGAGGATGGTGGCTGACATATGGAGGGAGGCTGGCTGACATATGGAGGGAGGCTGGCTGACATGTGGAGGAGGGAGACTGGCTGACATTTGGAGAAGGGAGGCTGGCTGGTATATGGAGGAGGGTGGCTGGCTGACATATGGAGGAGGGTGGCTGGCTGACATATGGAGGAGGGTGGCTGGCTGACATATGGAGGAGGGTGGCTGGCTGACATATGGAGAAGGGAGGCTGGCTGACATATGGAGGAGGGTGGCTGGCTGACATATGGAGAAGGGTGGCTGGCTGACAAATGGTGGTGGGAGGCTGGTGACATACGGAGGAGGGTGGCTGGCTGACATACGGAGGAGGGTGGCTGGCTGACATACGGAGGAGGGTGGCTGGCTGACATACGGAGGAGGGTGGCTGGCTGACATACGGAGGAGGGTGGCTGGCTGACATACGGAGGAGGGTGGCTGGCTGACATACGGAGGAGGGTGGCTGGCTGACATACGGAGGAGGGTGGCTGGCTGACATACGGAGGAGGGTGGCTGGCTGACATACGGAGGAGGGTGGCTGGCTGACATACGGAGGAGGGTGGCTGGCTGACATACGGAGGAGGGTGGCTGGCTGACATACGGAGGAGGGTGGATGGTTGACATACGGAGGAGGGTGGATGGTTGACATACGGAGGATGGTGGCTGGCTGACATGTGGAGGAGGGTGTCTGGCTGACATGTGGAGGAGGGTGGCTGGCTGACATGCGGAGGAGGGTGGCTGGCTGACATGCGGAGGAGGGTGGCTGGCTGACATGCGGAGGAGGTTGGCTGGCTGACATGTGGAGGAGGTTGGCTGGCTGACATGTGGAGGAGGTTGGCTGGCTGACATGTGGAGGAGGTTGGCTGGCTGACATGTGGAGGAGGGTGGCTGGCTGACATATGGAGGAGGGTGGCTGGCTGACATAAGGAGAAGGGAAGCTGGCTGACATATGGTGGAGGGTGGCTGGCTGACATATGGAGAAGGGTGGCTGGCTGACATTTGGAGGATGGTGGCTGACATATGGAGGGAGGCTGGCTGACATATGGAGGGAGGCTGGCTGACATATGGAGGGAGGCTGGCTGACATATGGAGGGAGGCTGGCTGACATATGGAGGGAGGCTGGCTGACATATGGAGGGAGGCTGGCTGACATATGGAGGAGGGTGGCTGGCTGACATATGGAGGAGGGTGGCTGGCTGACATATGGAGAAGGGAAGCTGGCTGACATATGGAGGAGGGTGGCTGGCTGACATATGGAGAAGGGTGGCTGGCTGACAAATGGTGGAGGGAGGCTGGTGACATATGGAGGAGGGTGGCTGGCTGACATTTGGAGAAGGGAGGCTGGCTGGTATATGGAGGAGGGTGGCTGTTATATGGGGGGGGGGGCTGGCTGACATATGGAGAAGGGAGACTGGCTGACATATGGAGGAGGGTGGCTGGCTGACATTTGGAGAAGGGAGGCTGGCTGGTATATGGAGGAGGGTGGCTGTTATATGGAGGAGGGTGGCTGGCTGACATATGGAGGAGGGAGTCTGGCTGACAAATGGAGCAGGGTGTCTGGCTGACAAATGGAGCAGGGTGTCTGGCTGACAAATGGAGCAGGGTGTCTGGCTGACAAATGGAGGAGGGTGGCTGGCTGGCTGACATATGGAGGAGGGTGGCTGGCTGACATATGGAAGAGGGAGTCTGGCTGACATATGGAGAAGGGAGGCTGGCTGACATGTGGAGGAGGGTGTCTGGCTGACATATGGAGGAGGGTGTCTGGCTGACATATGGAGGAGGGTGGCTGGCTGACATATGGAGGAGGGTGGCTGGCTGACATATGGAGGAGGGTGGCTGGTTGACAAATGGAGGAGGGAGTCTGGCTGACAAATGGAGGAGGGAGGCTGGCTGGCTGACATATGGAGGAGGGTGGCTGGCTGGCTGACATATGGAGGAGGGTGGCTGGCTGGCTGACATATGGAGGAGGGTGGCTGGCTGACAAATGGAGAAGGGTGTCTGGCTGACATTTGGAGAAGGGTGTCTGGCTGACATATGGTGGAGGGTGTCTGGCTGACATATGGTGGAGGGTGGCTGGCTGACATATGGAGGAGGGTGGCTGGCTGACATATGGAGGAGGGTGGCTGGCTGACATATGGAGGAGGGTGGCTGGCTGACATATGGAGGAGGGTGGCTGGCTGACATATGGAGGAGGGTGGCTTGCTGACATATGGAGGATGGTGGCTGGCTGACATATGGAGGATGGTGGCTGACATATGGAGGGAGGCTGGCTGACATGTGGAGGGAGGCTGGCTGACATATGGAGGGAGGCTGGCTGACATATGGAGGGAGGCTGGCTGACATATGGAGGGTGGCTGGCTGACATATGGAGGAGGGTGTCTGGCTGACATATGGAGAAGGGAGGCTGGCTGACAAATGGAGGAGGGTGGCTGGCTGACATATGGAGGATGGTGGCTGACATATGGAGGGAGGCTGGCTGACATATGGAGGGAGGCTGGTTGACATATGGAGGAGGGTGGCTGGCTGACATATGGAGAAGGGAGGCTGGCTGACATATGGAGAAGGGAGGCTGGCTGACATATGGAGGAGGGTGGCTGGTATATGGAGGAGGGTGGCTGCCTGACATTTGGAGGAGGGTGGCTGGCTGACATATGGAGGAGGGTGGCTGGCTGACATATGGAGGAGGGTGGCTGGCTGACATATGGAGGAGGGTGGCTGGCTGACATATGGAGAAGGGAGACTGGCTGACATGTGGAGGAGGGAGACTGGCTGACATGTGGAGGAGGGTGGCTGGCTGACATATGGAGGAGGGTGGCTGGCTGACATATGGAGGAGGGTGGCTGGCTGACATATGGAGAAGGGAGACTGGCTGACATGTGGAGGAGGGAGACTGGCTGACATGTGGAGGAGGGTGGCTGGCTGACATATGGAGAAGGGAGACTGGCTGACATGTGGAGGAGGGAGACTGGCTGACATTTGGAGAAGGGTGGCTGGCTGACATATGGAGGAGGGTGGCTGGCTGACATATGGAGGAGGGTGGCTGGCTGACATATGGAGGAGGGTGGCTGGCTGACATATGGAGGAGGGTGGCTGGCTGACATATGGAGGAGGGTGGCTGGCTGACATATGGAGAAGGGAAGCTGGCTGACATATGGAGAAGGGAAGCTGGCTGACATATGGAGGAGGTTGGCTGGCTGACATATGGAGAAGGGTGGCTGGCTGACAAATGGTGGTGGGAGGCTGGTGACATACGGAGGAGGGTGGCTGGCTGACATACGGAGGAGGGTGGCTGGCTGACATACGGAGGAGGGTGGCTGGCTGACATACGGAGGAGGGTGGCTGGCTGACATACGGAGGAGGGTGGCTGGCTGACATACGGAGGAGGGTGGCTGGCTGACATACGGAGGAGGGTGGCTGGCTGACATACGGAGGAGGGTGGCTGGCTGACATACGGAGGAGGGTGGCTGGCTGACATACGGAGGAGGGTGGATGGTTGACATACGGAGGAGGGTGGATGGTTGACATACGGAGGATGGTGGCTGGCTGACATGTGGAGGAGGGTGTCTGGCTGACATGTGGAGGAGGGTGGCTGGCTGACATGTGGAGGAGGGTGGCTGGCTGACATGCGGAGGAGGTTGGCTGGCTGACATGTGGAGGAGGTTGGCTGGCTGACATGTGGAGGAGGTTGGCTGGCTGACATGTGGAGGAGGGTGGCTGGCTGACATATGGAGGAGGGTGGCTGGCTGACATAAGGAGAAGGGAAGCTGGCTGACATATGGTGGAGGGTGGCTGGCTGACATATGGAGAAGGGTGGCTGGCTGACATTTGGAGGATGGTGGCTGACATATGGAGGGAGGCTGGCTGACATATGGAGGGAGGCTGGCTGGTATATGGAGGAGGGTGGCTGTTATATGGAGGAGGGTGGCTGGCTGACATATGGAGGAGGGAGTCTGGCTGACAAATGGAGCAGGGTGTCTGGCTGACAAATGGAGCAGGGTGTCTGGCTGACAAATGGAGGAGGGTGGCTGGCTGGCTGACATATGGAGGAGGGTGGCTGGCTGACATATGGAAGAGGGAGTCTGGCTGACATATGGAGAAGGGAGGCTGGCTGACATGTGGAGGAGGGTGTCTGGCTGACATATGGAGGAGGGTGTCTGGCTGACATATGGAGGAGGGTGGCTGGCTGACATATGGAGGAGGGTGGCTGGCTGACATATGGAGGAGGGTGGCTGGTTGACAAATGGAGGAGGGAGTCTGGCTGACAAATGGAGGAGGGAGGCTGGCTGGCTGACATATGGAGGAGGGTGGCTGGCTGGCTGACATATGGAGGAGGGTGGCTGGCTGGCTGACATATGGAGGAGGGTGGCTGGCTGACAAATGGAGAAGGGTGTCTGGCTGACATTTGGAGAAGGGTGTCTGGCTGACATTTGGAGAAGGGTGTCTGGCTGACATATGGTGGAGGGTGTCTGGCTGACATATGGTGGAGGGTGGCTGGCTGACATATGGAGGAGGGTGGCTGGCTGACATATGGAGGAGGGTGGCTGGCTGACATATGGAGGAGGGTGGCTGGCTGACATATGGAGGAGGGTGGCTGGCTGACATATGGAGGAGGGTGGCTGGCTGACATATGGAGGAGGGTGGCTGGCTGACATATGGAGGATGGTGGCTGGCTGACATATGGAGGATGGTGGCTGACATATGGAGGGAGGCTGGCTGACATGTGGAGGGAGGCTGGCTGACATATGGAGGGAGGCTGGCTGACATATGGAGGGAGGCTGGCTGACATATGGAGGGTGGCTGGCTGACATATGGAGGGTGGCTGGCTGACATATGGAGGAGGGTGTCTGGCTGACATATGGAGGAGGGTGGCTGGCTGGCATATGGAGGAGGGTGGCTGGCTGACATATGGAGGAGGGTGTCTGGCTGACATATGGAGGAGGGTGGCTGGCTGACATATGGAGGAGGGTGGCTGGCTGACATATGGAGGAGGGTGGCTGGCTGACATATGGAGGAGGGTGGCTGGCTGACATATGGAGGAGGGTGGCTGGCTGACATATGGAGGAGGGTGGCTGGCTGACATATGGAGGAGGGTGGCTGGCTGACATATGGAGGAGGGTGGATGGTTGACATACGGAGGAGGGTGGCTGGCTGACGTATGGAGAAGGGAGGCTGGCTGACATATGGAGGAGGGTGGCTGGCTGACATATGGAGGGTGGCTGGCTGACATATGGAGGAGGGTGGCTGGCTGAGATATGGAGGAGGGAGGCTGGCTGACTGTTACGTTCCCCAGTTTCTGTGTTCTGTTTTCTGGGTTGTCTACTACCTCTAACACAGGAGTAACGTTACCACCAGCAATATCATTCCCTAATAGCAATGTGACTCCTTTTACTGGCAGTGTAGACACTACACCAACACGGAAACGTCCTGATACCAAATCTGACACTAAGTGGACCCAGTGTAATGGTACAGGTACTGTTTTTGTCTCTATGCCCTGTAATATAACATGTGAGCCACAATACGTTTCAGGAGACCAGGGTAAAGCATCAGTAATGATTACTGACTGCGCCGCCCCGGTGTCTCGTAAGATTTTAATTGGCTTTTGATCAGCTTGTTCTCCAGTTAAGGAAACACAACCGGTAGAGATAAACGGAGCATAAACAGGATCCGGTTTCTCAAATGCTGAATCAATACCTCGGACCAACGGACGAGCCAAAGACTTGACTAAACCCAAACTTTTCCTTTTTGGGGACGGTGACTGGGACTGTTTCGGTTTATTTTTCAAAACTGGGCAGTCCGCAATCACGTGACCCTTTTGGTGACAGTAAAAACATTCACGGATCTCATGAAAAGGCTTGTCAGAGGAAAAGCGACCTGAATGAGGCACTGATGACGTAATCAGTCTACCTTCAAAACGAGGTGCACCAAAGACAGTCTTGTGTGTCAAAGCATACTCATCTGCCAACACTGCTGCCTGGGCCAATGTCACCACTTTCTGTTCATTTAAATGAACTACAACTCTATCAGGGAGGTTACTTTTAAAATCCTCCAACAGCATCAACTCCTGAATATCAGCAAAGGTGTTAGCTTTGCTGGCTGAACACCATCGATTAAACAGAGACTCTTTGTCCCTAGCAAACTCAACAAAAGTACGGTGAGAGGGTTTCTTGTGGTTCCTGAAGCGCTGTCTATAAGCTTCAGGCACCAACTCATAAGCCCGCAACACGGTAGTTTTAACTGTTTCGTAATGTAAACTGTCTTCCAGCGAGAGAGCAGCTACTACTTCCTGGGCTTTCCCAGACAATTTACATTGCAACAGGAGCGGCCAAACCTCGAGTGGCCAATGCAGCGCAGCGGCCACACGCTCAAACGCAGAGAAATAGGAATCAACTTCCGACTCTCGGAATGGTGGGACTAAAGCTATATTTTTACTTACATCAAAGTGGGCTTGATGCTGAGCAGCTTTTGGAGTCGTACTGGAGCCAGCTTCTATCTCCAGTTGTCGGATCCTCACCTCCTTGTCGGCTTCTATTTTCCTAATTTCAAGGTCAAAATGCATTTGTCTCTCTTTATCTTTTTGCTCCATTTCTAACCGGGCCAGCCTCACCTTTAGCCTAGCGGTCCCGTCTGAACGACCTGAAGCAGAAGATAAAGGATCGAATCGAGGCAATGTAAAGGGGGTACGAGCAACCCCTTCCTCTGCCCTGTCCTCCGACTTGGCATCAGAAGGTCTACCCGTCTCCTCTCCTTTCAATGAGAGAATTCTTTCTCTTACTAAACCCTCCCTGACTAGCACCAAAAGCTCAGCCTTTAGGGCTTTCTCAGGGATAACAAATCCATAATGGTCAGCTATAGCTATAAGGTCTACTTTTCGAAACCTCACCAAACAATCAATAGAGGGCGCTTCAATGAACTTGGAGATGGCTGAGGCAGCCATCTTGTACACAACAATCTACTGAAAACACAAACTAAACAAGTCATCCAAACTCACAACCTACCATCACACCTCAATCACTAACCACAGAGAGCTCAGTGCAGCAGGGTCCGGTGGGTTTAATGGGATCCCGGATGAGCCCCCATTATGTTACGCACGCCTCTGAGAAGAGGGAACGCAACTCCCTGCTATAACTCAACTATCTGAAGTGCAAGAGGTATGGACTGTAGGTGCGAGCAAGGATGACACAAAAGCAGATTTTACCGTTTACTTGGATTTATTTTCTTACACGGTAATATGGGGAAAAGGGGCTGGACGGAACCAAAGCAAAGAAAGTAAATATCAAAGTTCCCCCTCTCCTATCTAACCTGCCTACCCACTTAACTTACCTAACTTAGCACCGTCTGGTGCCCTAACCAAAATACAGGGGGTGGTCCGCCCAGGTCTTACCTAGTGTGCCTAGACAGTAAATATACTACGGGTATATGTATGCCCTCGGGCCTCTTGCCTAAGCACTCCCAAAGTGCCTTCTCCTTCCCCCTGGGAACAAATGAAACAGAGTAATTATTAATGATTTCACAAACACTCAAACACAGGACATAGAAAAACTGCTACCAACAACAGTACATACCACACTTTCTGATACACAACCCACACTATATCACAATCTAATTTTTCTCTCTCAATCTCCAAATCTCTCCTCCAAATCTCTCAATCTCCAAATCTCTCCTCCAAATCTCTCCTC
The DNA here is from genome assembly GCF_029448725.1 of Salvelinus fontinalis. Taxonomy (NCBI): domain Eukaryota; kingdom Metazoa; phylum Chordata; class Actinopteri; order Salmoniformes; family Salmonidae; genus Salvelinus; species Salvelinus fontinalis. Next base: position 187,857 of record NW_026600538.1, read on the forward strand.
CAAATCTCTCAATCTCCAAATCTCTCCTCCAAATCTCTCCAAATCTCTCCTCCAAATCTCTCCAAATCTCTCAATCTCCAAATCTCTCCTCCAAATCTCTCCAAATCTCTCCTCCAAATCTCTCCAAATCTCTCAATCTCCAAATCTCTCCTCCAAATCTCTCCAAATCTCTCCTCCAAATCTCTCCAAATCTCTCCTCCAAATCTCTCCTCCAAATCTCTCCAAATCTCTCCTCCAAATCTCTCCAAATCTCTCCTCCAAATCTCTCCAAATCTCTCCTCCAAATCTCTCCAAATCTCTCCTCCAAATCTCTCCAAATCTCTCCTCCAAATCTCTCCAAATCTCTTCTCCAAATCTCTTCTCCAAATCTCTTCTCCAAATCTCTTCTCCAAATCTCTCCTCCAAATCTCTCCTCCAAATCTCTCCAAATCTCTCCTCCAAATCTCTCCTCCAAATCTCTCCAAATCTCTCCTCCAAATCTCTCCAAATCTCTCCTCCAAATCTCTCCAAATCTCTCCAAATCTCTCCAAATCTCTCCTCCAAATCTCTCCAAATCTCTCCTCCAAATCTCTCCAAATCTCTCAATCTCCAAATCTCTCCTCCAAATCTCTCCAAATCTCTCCTCCAAATCTCTCCAAATCTCTCCTCCAAATCTCTCCAAATCTCTCCTCCAAATCTCTCCAAATCTCTCCTCCAAATCTCTCCAAATCTCTCCTCCAAATCTCTCCAAATCTCTTCTCCAAATCTCTTCTCCAAATCTCTCCTCCAAATCTCTCCTCCAAATCTCTCCTCCAAATCTCTCCAAATCTCTCCTCCAAATCTCTCCTCCAAATCTCTCCAAATCTCTCCTCCAAATCTCTCCTCCAAATCTCTCCAAATCTCTCCTCCAAATCTCTCCAAATCTCTCCAAATCTCTCCAAATCTCTCCTCCAAATCTCTCCAAATCTCTCCAAATCTCTCCAAATCTCTCCTCCAAATCTCTCCAAATCTCTCCAAATCTCTCCAAATCTCTCCAAATCTCTCCAAATCTCTCCAAATCTCTCCAAATCTCTCCAAATCTCTCCAAATCTCTCCAAATCTCTCCTCCAAATCTCTCCAAATCTCTCCTCCAAATCTCTCCAAATCTCTCCAAATCTCTCCAAATCTCTCCAAATCTCTCCAAATCTCTCCAAATCTCTCCAAATCTCTCCAAATCTCTCCAAATCTCTCCAAATCTCTCCAAATCTCTCCAAATCTCTCCAAATCTCTCCAAATCTCTCCAAATCTCTCCAAATCTCTCCAAATCTCTCCAAATCTCTCCAAATCTCTCCAAATCTCTCCAAATCTCTCCAAATCTCTCCAAATCTCTCCTCTCTCCAAATCTCTCCAAATCTCTCCAAATCTCTCCTCTCTCCAAATCTCTCCTCTCTCCAAATCTCTCCTCTCTCCAAATCTCTCCTCTCTCCAAATCTCTCCAAATCTCTCCAAATCTCTCCAAATCTCTCCAAATCTCTCCAAATCTCTCCTCTCTCCAAATCTCTCCAAATCTCTCCAAATCTCTCCAAATCTCTCCAAATCTCTCCAAATCTCTCCAAATCTCTCCAAATCTCTCCAAATCTCTCCAAATCTCTCCAAATCTCTCCAAATCTCTCCTCTCTCCAAATCTCTCCAAATCTCTCCAAATCTCTCCTCTCTCCAAATCTCTCCTCTCTCCAAATCTCTCCAAATCTCTCCTCTCTCCAAATCTCTCCTCTCTCCAAATCTCTCCAAATCTCTCCTCTCTCCAAATCTCTCCAAATCTCTCCAAATCTCTCCAAATCTCTCCTCTCTCCTCTCTCCAAATCTCTCCAAATCTCTCCAAATCTCTCCAAATCTCTCCAAATCTCTCCAAATCTCTCCAAATCTCTCCAAATCTCTCCTCTCTCCTCTCTCCTCTCTCCAAATCTCTCCAAATCTCTCCAAATCTCTCCAAATCTCTCCAAATCTCTCCAAATCTCTCCAAATCTCTCCAAATCTCTCCAAATCTCATCCAAATCTCTCCAAATCTCTCCTCTCTCCAAATCTCTCCAAATCTCTCCTCTCTCCAAATCTCTCCTCTCTCCAAATCTCTCCAAATCTCTCCTCTCTCCAAATCTCTCCTCTCTCCAAATCTCTCCTCTCTCCAAATCTCTCCAAATCTCTCCTCTCTCCAAATCTCTCCAAATCTCTCCTCTCTCCAAATCTCTCCAAATCTCTCCTCTCTCCAAATCTCTCCAAATCTCTCCTCTCTCCAAATCTCTCCAAATCTCTCCAAATCTCTCCAAATCTCTCCAAATCTCTCCTCTCTCCAAATCTCTCCAAATCTCTCCAAATCTCTCCAAATCTCTCCAAATCTCTCCAAATCTCTCCAAATCTCTCCTCTCTCCAAATCTCTCCAAATCTCTCCAAATCTCTCCTCTCTCCAAATCTCTCCAAATCTCTCCAAATCTCTCCTCTCTCCAAATCTCTCCAAATCTCTCCTCTCTCCAAATCTCTCCTCTCTCCAATCTCCCTCTCCCAAATCTCTCCAAATCTCTCCTCTCTCCAAATCTCTCCAAATCTCTCCTCTCTCCAAATCTCTCCAAACTCTCCTCCTCCAAATCTCTCCAAACCTCCTCTCTCCAACCCAATCTCTCCAAATCTCTCCTCTCTCCAAATCCTCCAAATCTCTCCAAATCTCCACTCCCAAATCCTCCAAATCTCTCCACAATCTCTCCACCCCAAACTCTCCAAATCTCTCCAAATCTCTCCAAATCTCTCCTCTCTCCAAATCCTCTCCAAATCTCTCCAAATCTCTCCCTCTCCAAATCTCCCCAAATCTCTCCAAATCTCCTCCCAATCTCTCCAAATCTCTCCAAATCTCTCCAAATCTCTCCAAATCCTCCAAATCTCTCCAAATCTCTCCAAATCTCTCCAAATCTCTCCAAATCTCTCCACTCTCCAAATCTCTCCAAATCTCTCCAAATCTCTCCAAATCTCTCCAAATCTCTCCAATCTCTCCAAATCTCTCCAAATCTCTCCAAACTCTCTCCTCCTCCTCCACTCTCCAAATCTCTCCAAACTCCTCTCCAAATCTCTCCTCTCTCCAAATCTCTCCAAATCTCTCCTCTCTCCAAATCTCTCCAAATCTCTCCAAATCTCTCCAAATCTCTCCAAATCTCTCCAACTCTCCCAAATCTCTCCAAATCTCTCCAAATCTCTCCAAATCTCTCCAAATCATCTCCAAATCTCCAAATCTCTCCAAATCTCTCCAAATCTCTCCAAATCTCTCCAAATCTCTCCAAATCTCTCCAAATCTCTCCTCTCTCCAAATCTCTCCTCTCTCCAAATCTCTCCAAATCTCTCCTCTCTCCAAATCTCTCCAAATCTCTCCAAATCTCTCCTCTCTCCAAATCTCTCCTCTCTCCAAATCTCTCCAAACTCTCTCCTCTCCAAATCTCCAAATCTCTCCAAATCTCCACTCTCCCTCTCCTCTCTCCAACTCCTCTCCCTCTCTCCAAATCTCTCCAAATCTCTCCAAATCTCTCCTCTCTCCAAATCTCTCCACTCTCCAAATCTCTCCAAATCTCTCCAAATCTCTCCAAATCTCTCCAATCTCTCCAAATCTCTCCAAATCTCCTCTCTCCAAACTCTCCAAATCTCTCCCTCTCCAAATCTCTCCAATCTCTCCAAACTCTCCAAATCTCTCCAATCTCTCCAAATCTCTCCAAATCTCTCCAAATCTCTCCAAATCTCTCCAAATCTCTCCAATCTCTCCTCTCTCCAAATCTCTCCTCTCCCAAATCTCTCAAATCTCTCCTCTCTCCAAATCTCTCCTCTCTCCAAATCTCTCCAAATCTCTCCTCTCTCCAAATCTCTCCAAATCTCTCCAAATCTCTCCTCTCTCCAAATCTCTCCAAATCTCTCCTCTCTCCAAATCTCTCCTCTCTCCAAATCTCTCCAAATCTCTCCAAATCTCTCCTCTCTCCAAATCTCTCCTCTCTCCAAATCTCTCCTCTCTCCAAATCTCTCCTCTCTCCAAATCTCTCCAAATCTCTCCAAATCTCTCCTCTCTCCAAATCTCTCCAAATCTCTCCTCTCTCCAAATCTCTCCAAATCTCTCCAAATCTCTCCTCTCTCCAAATCTCTCCAAATCTCTCCAAATCTCTCCTCATCTCTCCAAATCTCTCCAAATCTCTCCTCTCTCCAAATCTCTCCAAATCTCTCCTCTCTCCAAATCTCTCCAAATCTCTCCAAATCTCTCCTCATCTCTCCAAATCTCTCCAAATCTCTCCTCTCCAAATCTCTCCAAATCTCTCCAATCTCTCCAAATCTCTCCACTCCTCTCTCCATCTCTCCAATCTCTCCTCTCTCTCCATCTCTCCAAATCTCTCCATCTCTCCAAATCTCTCAAATCTCTCCAAATCTCTCCAAATCTCTCCAAATCTCTCCAAATCTCTCCAAATCTCTCCAAATCTCTCCAAATCTCTCCAAATCTCTCCAAATCTCTCCAAATCTCTCCAAATCTCTCCAAATCTCTCCAAATCTCTCCAAATCTCTCCAAATCTCCAAATCTCTCCAAATCTCTCCAAATCTCTCCAAATCTCTCCAAATCTCTCCAATCTCTCCAAATCTCTCCAAATCTCTCCAAATCTCTCCAAATCTCTCCAAATCTCTCCAAATCTCTCCAAATCTCTCCAAATCTCTCCAAATCTCTCCAAATCTCTCCTCTCTCCTCTCTCCAAATCTCTCCTCTCTCCTCTCTCCTCTCTCCTCTCTCCTCTCTCCTCTCTCCTCTCTCCTCTCTCCTCTCTCCTCTCTCCTCTCTCCTCTCTCCTCTCTCCTCTCTCCTCTCTCCTCTCTCCTCTCTCCTCTCTCCTCTCTCCTCTCTCCTCTCTCCTCTCTCCTCTCTCCTCTCTCCTCTCTCCTCTCTCCTCTCTCCTCTCTCCTCTCTCCTCTCTCCTCTCTCCTCTCTCCTCTCTCCTCTCTCCTCTCTCCTCTCTCTCCTCTCTCCTCTCTCCTCTCTCCTCTCTCCTCTCTCCTCTCTCCTCTCTCCTCTCTCCTCTCTCCTCTCTCCTCTCTCCTCTCTCTCTCTCCTCTCTCCTCTCTCCTCTCTCCTCTCTCCTCTCTCCTCTCTCCTCTCTCCTCTCTCCTCTCTCCTCTCTCCTCTCTCCTCTCTCCTCTCTCCTCTCTCCTCTCTCCTCTCTCCTCTCTCCTCTCTCCTCTCTCCTCTCTCTCCCTTCCCTCTCCTGGGCAGAACACTGGCTTTTATCTTCAGGTGGCAATGGTGATTAGAGTCAGCTGCTTCTTGACGAGGGGGCGGGGTCAGCTCCAATCACCAATTAGCCTGGTGTTGACCAATCAGCTGGTTGGGGAGTACTTCAGGAAGCCATCTCCTGAAACACACACTCAAATACAAAACAGAACACAGAAACTGGGGAACGTAACACTGACATATGGAGGAGGGTGGCTGGCTGATATGTGGAGGAGGGTGGCTGGCTGACAAATGGAGAAGGGAGGCTGGCTGACAAATGGAGGAGGGTGGCTGGCTGACATATGGAGGATGGTGGCTGACATATGGAGGGAGGCTGGCTGACATATGGAGGGAGGCTGGTTGACATATGGAGGAGGGTGGCTGGCTGACATATGGAGGAGTGTGGCTGGCTGACATATGGAGAAGGGAGGCTGGCTGACATATGGAGGAGGGTGGCTGCCTGACATTTGGAGGAGGGTGGCTGCCTGACATATGGAGGAGGGTGGCTGGCTGACATATGGAGGAGGGTGGCTGGCTGACATATGGAGGAGGGTGGCTGGCTGACATATGGAGGAGGGTGGCTGGCTGACATATGGAGAAGGGAGACTGGCTGACATGTGGAGGAGGGAGACTGGCTGACATGTGGAGGAGGGTGGCTGGCTGACATTTGGAGAAGGGAGGCTGGCTGGTATATGGAGGAGGGTGGCTGTTATATGGAGGAGGGTGGCTGGCTGACATATGGAGGAGGGTGGCTGGCTGACATATGGAGCAGGGTGTCTGGCTGACATATGGAGGAGGGTGGCTGGCTGACATATGGAGGAGGGTGGCTGGCTGACATATGGAGGAGGGTGGCTGGCTGGCTGACATATGGAGGAGGGTGGCTGGCTGACATATGGAAGAGGGAGTCTGGCTGACATATGGAGAAGGGGGGCTGGCTGACATGTGGAGGAGGGTGTCTGGCTGACATATGGAGGAGGGTGGCTGGCTGACATATGGAGGGTGGCTGGCTGACATATGGAGGGTGGCTGGCTGACATATGGAGGAGGGTGGCTGGCTGACATATGGAGGAGGGTGGCTGGCTGACATATGGAGGGTGGCTGGCTGACATATGGAGGGTGTCTGGCTGACATATGGAGGGAGGCTGGCTGACATATGGAGGAGGGTGGCTGGCTGACATATGGAGGAGGGTGGCTGGCTGACATATGGAGGAGGGTGGCTGGCTGACATATGGAGGATGGTGGCTGACATATGGAGGGAGGCTGGCTGACATATGGAGGGAGGCTGGCTGACATATGGAGGGAGGCAGGCTGACATATGGAGGGTGGCTGGCTGACATATGGAGGAGGGTGGCTGGCTGACATATGGAGGAGGGTGGCTGTTATATGGAGGAGGGTGGCTGGCTGACATATGGAGAAGGGAGACTGGCTGACATATGGAGGAGGGTGGCTGGCTGACATTTGGAGAAGGGAGAATGGCTGGTATATGGAGGAGGGTGGCTGGCTGACATATGGAGGAGGGTGGCTGGCTGACATATGGAGGAGGGTGGCTGGCTGACATATGGAGGAGGGTGGCTGGCTGACATATGGAGGAGGGTGGCTGGCTGACATATGGAGGAGGGTGGCTGGCTGACATATGGAGGAGGGTGGCTGGCTGACATATGGAGGAGGGTGGCTGGCTGACATATGGAGGAGGGTGGCTGGCTGACATATGGAGGAGGGTGGCTGGCTGACATATGGAGGGTGGCTGGCTGACATATGGAGGGTGGCTGGCTGACATATGGAGGGTGGCTGGCTGACATATGGAGGAGGGTGGCTGGCTGACATATGGAGGAGGGTGGCTGTTATATGGAGGAGGGTGGCTGGCTGACATATGGAGAAGGGAGACTGGCTGACATATGGAGGAGGGTGGCTGGCTGACATTTGGAGAAGGGAGAATGGCTGGTATATGGAGGAGGGTGGCTGGCTGACATATGGAGAAGGGAGAATGGCTGGTATATGGAGGAGGGTGGCTGGCTGACATATGGAGGAGGGTGGCTGGCTGACATATGGAGGAGGGTGGCTGGCTGACATATGGAGGAGGGTGGCTGGCTGACATATGGAGGAGGGTGGCTGGCTGACATATGGAGGAGGGTGGCTGGCTGACATATGGAGGAGGGTGGCTGGCTGACATATGGAGGAGGGTGGCTGGCTGACATATGGAGGAGGGTGGCTGGCTGACATATGGAGGAGGGTGGCTGGCTGACATATGGAGGAGGGTGGCTGGCTGACATATGGAGGAGGGTGGCTGGCTGACATATGGAGGAGGGTGGCTGGCTGACATATGGAGGAGGGTGGCTGGCTGACATATGGAGGAGGGTGGCTGGCTGACATATGGAGGAGGGTGGCTGGCTGACATATGGAGGGTGGCTGGCTGACATATGGAGGGTGGCTGGCTGACATATGGAGGGTGGCTGGCTGACATATGGAGGAGGGTGGCTGGCTGACATATGGAGGAGGGTGGCTGTTATATGGAGGAGGGTGGCTGGCTGACATATGGAGAAGGGAGACTGGCTGACATATGGAGGAGGGTGGCTGGCTGACATTTGGAGAAGGGAGAATGGCTGGTATATGGAGGAGGGTGGCTGGCTGACATATGGAGAAGGGAGAATGGCTGGTATATGGAGGAGGGTGGCTGGCTGACATATGGAGGAGGGTGGCTGGCTGACATATGGAGGAGGGTGGCTGGCTGACATATGGAGGAGGGTGGCTGGCTGACATATGGAGGAGGGTGGCTGGCTGACATATGGAGGAGGGTGGCTGGCTGACATATGGAGGAGGGTGGCTGGCTGACATATGGAGGAGGGTGGCTGGCTGACATATGGAGGAGGGTGGCTGGCTGGTATATGGAGGAGGGTGGCTGGCTGACATATGGAGGAGGGTGGCTGGCTGACATATGGAGGAGGGTGGCTGGCTGACATATGGAGGAGGGTGGCTGGCTGACATATGGAGGAGGGTGGCTGGCTGACATATGGAGGAGGGTGGCTGGCTGACATATGGAGGAGGGTGGCTGGCTGACATATGGAGGAGGGTGGCTGGCTGACATATGGAGGAGGGTGGCTGGCTGACATATGGAGGAGGGTGGCTGGCTGACATATGGAGGGTGGCTGGCTGACATATGGAGGAGGGTGGCTGGCTGACATATGGAGGAGGGTGGCTGTTATATGGAGGAGGGTGGCTGGCTGACATATGGAGGAGGGTGGCTGGCTGACATATGGAGGAGGGTGGCTGGCTGACATTTGGAGAAGGGAGAATGGCTGGTATATGGAGGAGGGTGTCTGGCTGACATATGGAGGAGGGTGTCTGGCTGACATATGGTGGAGGGTGTCTGGCTGACATATGGAGGAGGGTGTCTGGCTGACATATGGAGGAGGGTGTCTGGCTGACATATGGAGGAGGGTGTCTGGCTGACATATGGAGGAGGGTGTCTGGCTGACATATGGAGGAGGGTGTCTGGCTGACATATGGAGGAGGGTGTCTGGCTGACATATGGAGGAGGGTGTCTGGCTGACATATGGAGGAGGGTGTCTGGCTGACATATGGAGGAGGGTGTCTGGCTGACATATGGAGGAGGGTGTCTGGCTGACATATGGAGGAGGGTGTCTGGCTGACATATGGAGGAGGGTGTCTGGCTGACATATGGAGGAGGGTGTCTGGCTGACATATGGAGGAGGATGTCTGGCTGACAAATGGAGGAGGGTGTCTGGCTGACATATGGAGAATGGTGGCTGACATATGGAGGAGGGAGGCTGGCTGACAAATGGAGGAGGGAGGCTGGCTGACAAATGGAGGAGGGTGTCTGGCTGACATATGGAGGAGGGTGTCTGGCTGACATATGGAGGAGGGTGTCTGGCTGACATATGGAGGAGGGTGTCTGGCTGACATATGGAGGAGGGTGTCTGGCTGACATATGGAGGAGGGTGTCTGGCTGACATATGGAGGAGGGTGTCTGGCTGACATATGGAGGAGGGTGTCTGGCTGACATATGGAGGAGGGTGTCTGGCTGACATATGGAGGAGGGTGTCTGGCTGACATATGGAGGAGGGTGTCTGGCTGACATATGGAGGAGGGTGTCTGGCTGACATATGGAGGAGGGTGTCTGGCTGACATATGGAGGAGGGTGTCTGGCTGACAAATGGAGGAGGGTGTCTGGCTGACAAATGGAGGATGGTGGCTGACATATGGAGGAGGGAGGCTGGCTGACATATGGAGGAGGGTGGCTGGCTGACATATGGAGGAGGGTGGCTGTTATATGGAGGAGGGTGGCTGGCTGACATATGGAGGAGGGTGGCTGGCTGACATATGGAGAAGGGAGACTGGCTGACATATGGAGGAGGGTGGCTGGCTGACATTTGGAGAAGGGAGAATGGCTGGTATATGGAGGAGGGTGGCTGGCTGACATATGGAGAAGGGAGAATGGCTGGTATATGGAGGAGGGTGGCTGGCTGACATATGGAGGAGGGTGGCTGGCTGACATATGGAGGAGGGTGGCTGGCTGACATATGGAGGAGGGTGGCTGGCTGACATATGGAGGAGGGTGGCTGGCTGACATATGGAGGAGGGTGGCTGGCTGACATATGGAGGAGGGTGGCTGGCTGACATATGGAGGAGGGTGGCTGGCTGGTATATGGAGGAGGGTGGCTGGCTGACATATGGAGGAGGGTGGCTGGCTGACATATGGAGGAGGGTGGCTGGCTGACATATGGAGGAGGGTGGCTGGCTGACATATGGAGGAGGGTGGCTGGCTGACATATGGAGGAGGGTGGCTGGCTGACATATGGAGGAGGGTGGCTGGCTGACATATGGAGGAGGGTGGCTGGCTGACATATGGAGGAGGGTGGCTGGCTGACATATGGAGGAGGGTGGCTGGCTGACATATGGAGGGTGGCTGGCTGACATATGGAGGAGGGTGGCTGGCTGACATATGGAGGAGGGTGGCTGGCTGACATATGGAGGAGGGTGGCTGTTATATGGAGGAGGGTGGCTGGCTGACATATGGAGGAGGGTGGCTGGCTGACATATGGAGGAGGGTGTCTGGCTGACATATGGAGGAGGGTGTCTGGCTGACATATGGAGGAGGGTGTCTGGCTGACATATGGAGGAGGGTGTCTGGCTGACATATGGAGGAGGGTGTCTGGCTGACATATGGAGGAGGATGTCTGGCTGACAAATGGAGGAGGGTGTCTGGCTGACATATGGAGAATGGTGGCTGACATATGGAGGAGGGAGGCTGGCTGACAAATGGAGGAGGGAGGCTGGCTGACAAATGGAGGAGGGTGTCTGGCTGACATATGGAGGAGGGTGTCTGGCTGACATATGGAGGAGGGTGTCTGGCTGACATATGGAGGAGGGTGTCTGGCTGACATATGGAGGAGGGTGTCTGGCTGACATATGGAGGAGGGTGTCTGGCTGACATATGGAGGAGGGTGTCTGGCTGACATATGGAGGAGGGTGTCTGGCTGACATATGGAGGAGGGTGTCTGGCTGACATATGGAGGAGGGTGTCTGGCTGACATATGGAGGAGGGTGTCTGGCTGACATATGGAGGAGGGTGTCTGGCTGACATATGGAGGAGGGTGTCTGGCTGACATATGGAGGAGGGTGTCTGGCTGACAAATGGAGGAGGGTGTCTGGCTGACAAATGGAGGATGGTGGCTGACATATGGAGGAGGGAGGCTGGCTGACATATGGAGGAGGGTGGCTGGCTGACATATGGAGGAGGGTGGCTGTTATATGGAGGAGGGTGGCTGGCTGACATATGGAGGAGGGTGGCTGGCTGACATATGGAGAAGGGAGACTGGCTGACATATGGAGGAGGGTGGCTGGCTGACATTTGGAGAAGGGAGAATGGCTGGTATATGGAGGAGGGTGGCTGGCTGACATATGGAGAAGGGAGAATGGCTGGTATATGGAGGAGGGTGGCTGGCTGACATATGGAGGAGGGTGGCTGGCTGACATATGGAGGAGGGTGGCTGGCTGACATATGGAGGAGGGTGGCTGGCTGACATATGGAGGAGGGTGGCTGGCTGACATATGGAGGAGGGTGGCTGGCTGACATATGGAGGAGGGTGGCTGGCTGACATATGGAGGAGGGTGGCTGGCTGGTATATGGAGGAGGGTGGCTGGCTGACATATGGAGGAGGGTGGCTGGCTGACATATGGAGGAGGGTGGCTGGCTGACATATGGAGGAGGGTGGCTGGCTGACATATGGAGGAGGGTGGCTGGCTGACATATGGAGGAGGGTGGCTGGCTGACATATGGAGGAGGGTGGCTGGCTGACATATGGAGGAGGGTGGCTGGCTGACATATGGAGGAGGGTGGCTGGCTGACATATGGAGGAGGGTGGCTGGCTGACATATGGAGGGTGGCTGGCTGACATATGGAGGAGGGTGGCTGGCTGACATATGGAGGAGGGTGGCTGGCTGACATATGGAGGAGGGTGGCTGTTATATGGAGGAGGGTGGCTGGCTGACATATGGAGGAGGGTGGCTGGCTGACATATGGAGGAGGGTGGCTGGCTGACATTTGGAGAAGGGAGAATGGCTGGTATATGGAGGAGGGTGTCTGGCTGACATATGGAGGAGGGTGTCTGGCTGACATATGGTGGAGGGTGTCTGGCTGACATATGGAGGAGGGTGTCTGGCTGACATATGGAGGAGGGTGTCTGGCTGACATATGGAGGAGGGTGTCTGGCTGACATATGGAGGAGGGTGTCTGGCTGACATATGGAGGAGGGTGTCTGGCTGACATATGGAGGAGGGTGTCTGGCTGACATATGGAGGAGGGTGTCTGGCTGACATATGGAGGAGGGTGTCTGGCTGACATATGGAGGAGGGTGTCTGGCTGACATATGGAGGAGGGTGTCTGGCTGACATATGGAGGAGGGTGTCTGGCTGACATATGGAGGAGGGTGTCTGGCTGACATATGGAGGAGGGTGTCTGGCTGACATATGGAGGAGGATGTCTGGCTGACAAATGGAGGAGGGTGTCTGGCTGACATATGGAGAATGGTGGCTGACATATGGAGGAGGGAGGCTGGCTGACAAATGGAGGAGGGAGGCTGGCTGACAAATGGAGGAGGGTGTCTGGCTGACATATGGAGGAGGGTGTCTGGCTGACATATGGAGGAGGGTGTCTGGCTGACATATGGAGGAGGGTGTCTGGCTGACATATGGAGGAGGGTGTCTGGCTGACATATGGAGGAGGGTGTCTGGCTGACATATGGAGGAGGGTGTCTGGCTGACATATGGAGGAGGGTGTCTGGCTGACATATGGAGGAGGGTGTCTGGCTGACATATGGAGGAGGGAGGCTGGCTGACATATGGAGGAGGGTGTCTGGCTGACATATGGAGGAGGGTGTCTGGCTGACATATGGAGGAGGGTGTCTGGCTGACATATGGAGGAGGGTGTCTGGCTGACATATGGAGGAGGGTGTCTGGCTGACATATGGAGGAGGGTGTCTGGCTGACATATGGAGGAGGGAGGCTGGCTGACATATGGAGGAGGGTGGCTGGCTGACATATGGAGGAGGGTGGCTGTTATATGGAGGAGGGTGGCTGGCTGACATATGGAGGAGGGTGGCTGGCTGACATATGGAGGAGGGTGGCTGTTATATGGAGGAGGGTGGCTGGCTGACATATGGAGGAGGGTGGCTGGCTGACATATGGAGGAGGGTGGCTGGCTGACATTTGGAGAAGGGAGAATGGCTGGTATATGGAGGAGGGTGTCTGGCTGACATATGGAGGAGGGTGTCTGGCTGACATATGGAGGAGGGTGTCTGGCTGACATATGGTGGAGGGTGTCTGGCTGACATATGGAGGAGGGTGTCTGGCTGACATATGGAGGAGGGTGTCTGGCTGACATATGGAGGAGGGTGTCTGGCTGACATATGGAGGAGGGTGTCTGGCTGACATATGGAGGAGGGTGTCTGGCTGACATATGGAGGAGGGTGTCTGGCTGACATATGGAGGAGGGTGTCTGGCTGACATATGGAGGAGGGTGTCTGGCTGACATATGGAGGAGGATGTCTGGCTGACAAATGGAGGAGGGTGTCTGGCTGACATATGGAGAATGGTGGCTGACATATGGAGGAGGGAGGCTGGCTGACAAATGGAGGAGGGAGGCTGGCTGACAAATGGAGGAGGGTGTCTGGCTGACATATGGAGGAGGGTGTCTGGCTGACATATGGAGGAGGGTGTCTGGCTGACATATGGAGGAGGGTGTCTGGCTGACATATGGAGGAGGGTGTCTGGCTGACATATGGAGGAGGGTGTCTGGCTGACATATGGAGGAGGGTGTCTGGCTGACATATGGAGGAGGGTGTCTGGCTGACATATGGAGGAGGGAGGCTGGCTGACATATGGAGGAGGGTGTCTGGCTGACATATGGAGGAGGGTGTCTGGCTGACATATGGAGGAGGGTGTCTGGCTGACATATGGAGGAGGGTGTCTGGCTGACATGGAGGAGGGTGTCTGGCTGACAAATGGAGGAGGGTGTCTGGCTGACAAATGGAGGATGGTGGCTGACATATGGAGGAGGGAGGCTGGCTGACATATGGAGGAGGGTGGCTGGCTGACATATGGAGGAGGGTGGCTGTTATATGGAGGAGGGTGGCTGGCTGACATATGGAGGAGGGTGGCTGGCTGACATATGGAGGAGGGTGGCTGTTATATGGAGGAGGGTGGCTGGCTGACATATGGAGGAGGGTGGCTGGCTGACATATGGAGGAGGGTGGCTGGCTGACATTTGGAGAAGGGAGAATGGCTGGTATATGGAGGAGGGTGTCTGGCTGACATATGGAGGAGGGTGTCTGGCTGACATATGGTGGAGGGTGTCTGGCTGACATATGGAGGAGGGTGTCTGGCTGACATATGGAGGAGGGTGTCTGGCTGACATATGGAGGAGGGTGTCTGGCTGACATATGGAGGAGGGTGTCTGGCTGACATATGGAGGAGGGTGTCTGGCTGACATATGGAGGAGGGTGTCTGGCTGACATATGGAGGAGGGTGTCTGGCTGACATATGGAGGAGGGTGTCTGGCTGACATATGGAGGAGGGTGTCTGGCTGACATATGGAGGAGGGTGTCTGGCTGACATATGGAGGAGGGTGTCTGGCTGACATATGGAGGAGGGTGTCTGGCTGACATATGGAGGAGGATGTCTGGCTGACAAATGGAGGAGGATGTCTGGCTGACAAATGGAGGAGGGTGTCTGGCTGACATATGGAGAATGGTGGCTGACATATGGAGGAGGGAGGCTGGCTGACAAATGGAGGAGGGAGGCTGGCTGACAAATGGAGGAGGGTGTCTGGCTGACATATGGAGGAGGGTGTCTGGCTGACATATGGAGGAGGGTGTCTGGCTGACATATGGAGGAGGGTGTCTGGCTGACATATGGAGGAGGGTGTCTGGCTGACATATGGAGGAGGGTGTCTGGCTGACATATGGAGGAGGGTGTCTGGCTGACATATGGAGGAGGGTGTCTGGCTGACATATGGAGGAGGGTGTCTGGCTGACATATGGAGGAGGGTGTCTGGCTGACATATGGAGGAGGGTGTCTGGCTGACATATGGAGGAGGGTGTCTGGCTGACATATGGAGGAGGGTGTCTGGCTGACATATGGAGGAGGGTGTCTGGCTGACATATGGAGGAGGGTGTCTGGCTGACATATGGAGGAGGGTGTCTGGCTGACATATGGAGGAGGGTGTCTGGCTGACAAATGGAGGAGGGTGTCTGGCTGACAAATGGAGGATGGTGGCTGACATATGGAGGAGGGAGGCTGGCTGACAAATGGAGGAGGGTGTCTGGCTGACATATGGAGGAGGGTGTCTGGCTGACATATGGAGGAGGGTGTCTGGCTGACATATGGAGGAGGGTGTCTGGCTGACATATGGAGGAGGGTGTCTGGCTGACATATGGAGGAGGGTGGCTGGCTGACATATGGAGGAGGGTGGCTGGCTGACATATGGAGGAGGGTGGCTGGCTGACATATGGAGGAGGGTGGCTGGTTGACAAATGGAGGAGGGAGTCTGGTTGACAAATGGAGGAGGGAGTCTGGCTGACAAATGGAGGAGGGTGGCTGGCTGGCTGACATATGGAGGAGGGTGGCTGGCTGACATATGGAGGAGGGTGGCTGGCTGGCTGACATATGCAGGAGGGTGGCTGGCTGACATATGGAAGAGGGAGTCTGGCTGACAAATGGAGCAGGGTGTCTGGCTGACATTTGGAGAAGGGTGTCTGGCTGACAAGTGTAGAAGGGAGGCTGGCTGACATATGGAGGAGGGAGGCTGGCAGACAAGTGGAGAAGGGAGGCTGGCAGACATGTGGAGGAGGGTGTCTGGCTGACATGTGGAGGAGGGTGTCTGGCTGACATGTGGAGGAGGGTGTCTGGCTGACATGTGGAGGAGGGTGTCTGGCTGACATGTGGAGGAGGGTGTCTGGCTGACATGTGGAGGAGCGTGTCTGGCTGTCATTTGGAGGAGGGAGGCTGGCTGACAAGTGGAGAAGGGAGGCTGGCTGACAAGTGGAGAAGGGAGGCTGGCAGACAAGTGGAGAAGGGAGGCTGGCAGACATGTGGAGGAGGGTGTCTGGCTGACATGTGGAGGAGGGTGTCTGGCTGACATGTGGAGGAGGGTGTCTGGCTGACATGTGGAGGAGCGTGTCTGGCTGTCATTTGGAGGAGGGAGGCTGGCTGACAAGTGGAGAAGGGAGGCTGGCTGACAAGTGGAGAAGGGAGGCTGGCAGACAAGTGGAGAAGGGAGGCTGGCAGACATGTGGAGGAGGGTGTCTGGCTGACATGTGGAGGAGGGTGTCTGGCTGACATGTGGAGGAGGGTGTCTGGCTGACATGTGGAGGAGGGTGTCTGGCTGACATGTGGAGGAGGGTGTCTGGCTGACATGTGGAGGAGGGTGTCTGGCTGACATGTGGAGGAGCGTGTCTGGCTGACATGTGGAGGAGCGTGTCTGGCTGACATGTGGAGGAGCGTGTCTGGCTGACATGTGGAGGAGCGTGTCTGGCTGACATGTGGAGGAGCGTGTCTGGCTGACATATGGAGGAGGGTGTCTGGCTGACATATGGAGGAGGGTGGCTGGCTGACATATGGAGGAGGGTGGCTGGCTGACATATGGAGGAGGGAGGCTGGTTGACAAATGGAGGAGGGAGTCTGGTTGACAAATGGAGGAGGGAGTCTGGCTGACAAATGGAGGAGGGTGGCTGGCTGGCTGACATATGGAGGAGGGTGGCTGACATATGGAGGAGGGTGGCTGGCTGACATATGGAGGAGGGTGGCTGGCTGACAAATGGAGCAGGGTGGCTGGCTGACAAATGGAGCAGGGTGTCTGGCTGACATATGGAGGAGGGTGTCTGGCTGACATATGGAGGAGGGTGTCTGGCTGACATATGGAGGAGGGTGTCTGGCTGACATATGGAGGAGGGTGTCTGGCTGACATATGGAGGAGGGTGTCTGGCTGACATATGGAGGAGGGTGGCTGGCTGACATATGGAGGAGGGTGGCTGGTTGACAAATGGAGGAGGGAGTCTGGTTGACAAATGGAGGAGGGAGTCTGGCTGACAAATGGAGGAGGGTGGCTGGCTGGCTGACATATGGAGGAGGGTGGCTGGCTGACATATGGAGGAGGGTGGCTGGCTGGCTGACATATGGAGGAGGGTGGCTGGCTGACATATGGAAGAGGGAGTCTGGCTGACAAATGGAGCAGGGTGTCTGGCTGACATTTGGAGAAGGGTGTCTGGCTGACAAGTGTAGAAGGGAGGCTGGCTGACATATGGAGGAGGGAGGCTGGCAGACAAGTGGAGGAGGGAGTCTGGCTGTCATTTGGAGGAGGGAGGCTGGCTGACAAGTGGAGAAGGGAGGCTGGCTGACAAGTGGAGAAGGGAGGCTGGCAGACAAGTGGAGAAGGGTGTCTGGCAGACATTTGGAGGAGGGTGTCTGGCTGACATGTGGAGGAGGGTGTCTGGCTGACATGTGGAGGAGGGTGTCTGGCTGACATGTGGAGGAGGGTGTCTGGCTGACATATGGAGGAGGGTTGCTGGCTGACAAATGGAGGAGGGAGTCTGGCTGACATATGGAGGAGGGAGTCTGGCTGACATATGGAGGAGGGAGTCTGGCTGACATATGGAGGAGGGAGTCTGGCTGACATATGGAGGAGGGAGTCTGGCTGACATATGGAGGAGGGTGTCTGGCTGACATATGGAGGAGGGTGTCTGGCTGACATATGGAGGAGGGTGTCTGGCTGACATATGGAGGAGGGTGTCTGGCTGACATATGGAGGAGGGTGTCTGGCTGACATATGGAGTAGGGTGTCTGGCTGACATGTGGAGGAGGGTGTCTGGCTGACATGTGGAGGAGGGTGTCTGGCTGACATGTGGAGGAGGGTGTCTGGCTGACATATGGAGGAGGGAGGCTGGCAGACAAGTGGAGAAGGGAGGCTGGCAGACAAGTGGAGGAGGGTGGCTGGCTGACATGTGGAGGAGGGTGGCTGGCTGACATGTGGAGGAGGGTGTCTGGCTGACATGTGGAGGAGGGTGTCTGGCTGACATATGGAGGAGGGTGTCTGGCTGACATGTGGAGGAGGGTGTCTGGCTGACATGTGGAGGAGGGTGTCTGGCTGACATGTGGAGGAGGGTGTCTGGCTGACATGTGGAGGAGGGTGGCTGGCTGACATATGGAGGAGGGTGGCTGGTTGACAAATGGAGGAGGGAGTCTGGTTGACAAATGTAGGAGGGAG